>NW_027185798.1:13832582-13880677 GCF_028583685.1 Petaurus breviceps papuanus
AGATAGATAGATAGATAGATAGATAGATAGATAGATAGATAGATAGATAGATAGATGGGTGGATGGATGGATGGATGGATGGATGGATGGATGGATGGATGGATGGATGGATGGATGGATGGATGGATGGATGGATGTAGGTGGCTACACAGAGGCAGGGGGGTAAAGGATAGTACACATACAAACTGGACCTGTAATTGCATTGATATGTGGAGCTCTGAACAAGACACTTCTACAATGTAGATTAACACCTTTCCTGTTACTAAAAGAGTTTCTTGGAATCTAACTAAGAAGTTAAAACACTTGCTCAGGTTCATACAATCTGTACATCTCAGAGACAAGACTTGTACTTCCTTCTTTCTGATTTTTAGGCTTTTGCTCCAGCCACTGTACCATGATGTTATTAATCCTATGTGGCCTCTATTGTCCCTCCAACTCTAAAGATCCTAGGCACACCATATCCATGGTCGAGAGCCCTTCATTATTGTCTTTTCATCTATGGTCCAGAAATCCAAAGTCTATTCTTAGATAACATCTCATTCAGATGTTCACTTCCCAAATCTATCTTTAGCTTCTTAAGTCTTTATTTTCAATTAGCAATTGTGACAATAACACTATTTCTGCCCTTAAGGTCTTCAGGTTCTATCTGACAGCAATCCCTGATCTTTTGAAGACATTTCTCTTACTTTCCACTCAGGACCCAGGCCTTGTCCTCTAAACAAAGGACCTCATTAGGCAGCTGGGGGCCCCTCTGTATCACCCAAAGTGCCCAGGTCTCCATCCTGGTTGACTCAGGGTGACAGTCCCATACATCACTTCCCTTCCCCAGTGCCAAGACTGCATGTTCCCCACTTACTCATGACTTCCCACTGTCTTAAGGGAGAGGAAAAAAGTGTTCACCTCCCCTTTCATTCATTTTTTTCTATTTCCCATAATCCCTAGAGGTTGAAACCATAGTGTGAAAATTACCCTAAGGCTTAGAGGGAAAAAAACACATGAGAAAGCCATGGAAACAACAGTGGGCAGTGGAAGAAGCTGATAACTGCTTTTGTCAGGCACATATGATGCACAGAGTGGGGAGGTGGGGGAGGCCAACCCTGCCATAATGGCAAAGGCTCATCTTGCTGATATATAGACAATGAAATAGTGTTGGGTTGGATAATTTCATGTTTTTTCTGACTTTTTATTTTTAAATATTTATTCCAGTATTTTGTATTTCTATTACCTATAGTTCTCATTAGGCCCCTCCCCATTCTTCCTCCCAGAAAGCTATTCCTTATAATAAAGAATAAAAAGTGCATGTATGTGGGGGTGGGGGGGAGATAACTCAGCAGTTCTGCAAAACTAACCAACATATTGTCCAAGACTAAGTCCCGTCAGGTGCTAACATTCTATAGATATTTGAATCTGGATGAACAAAACAGAATCAAATCACAGAATGTCATAATGGAAAGGGCCTTTATTTTAGTTCCCTCCTGTATTGCTGAGGGAAATCAAGTCTGGAGAGTAATGACATCTCGCCAAAGGTCACACTCCTAATCAGTGGCAGCTCATGGACTGGCACCAAGGGCCTTCACAAGTGATTTTATTTAATCTCACCTTATGTAGGCACACTGTTTCTGCCATACTGCACTTGGTCCCTGGAGAGCACTGGGAACTCCATCTTGAATGAAGAGTTGACCACTGCTTTGGGGCATACTAGCTCCTAGTATCAGTATGGTACAGTGGTAGATAGGTAGATGGATGATAGATATTTACATAGATATAGGTAGGTAGGTGGCTACATGGGGGGAGAAACAGACAGACAGACACAGAGAGAAATAGATATATAGATAGACAGATAGAGAAAAATATGGAAAGATACATGGATTGGATAGCTAGAAAAAATAGGGAGAGAGAGGATTTGAAGTCAGAGGGGTCTGGGTTCAAATGTAGCTCTGCCACCTATTATCTGGGTATTCTTGGAGAGCTCCTATGACTCACTGTCACCCCCACTGTTATTGGGGGCCTATCACTTAAACTTTGTATATCACATATGCCTGCTGAATCATAATGACCAGTTCTATCCCTTGTCCACTGTTGTTTCCAGGGTCTTCTCAAGCCTTCTAGTGGGCAAATCATCTCACTTCCCCGGCCCTCAGTCTCCTTAATAGGCAGAAAAGGGGGTTGGACTAGGTAGTCCTTGAGGCCCCTTCTAGCCCTAACTCTATAATCCTATCATACTTGGTTCTTTAGCTATCCCCTATCTAGGAAAAGATGGCTAAAGAAAGCATCTTCTGTGGCTCAGACTTGCTCTCCAGTAGAGAAGGATGGGCTTGAACTCATTTTAGCCACTAGATGTCAGGCAATGGACTTCTTAAAGGTGGGGGCTGCTCAGGATGGAGAAGCCTCCTAAAGCTTTTACCGCCAGCCCTCCTTCGGTGATGAGGGAAGGTGATTTATATGTGTTATCTCTTTCTCCCCACTCCTGAATACACATGTTTTATTATTTGAATGGCTGCACCAAATAAAAATGTTTGTCTTTATTACTGAGTGTGGCGGGGAGTGGAATGAATCTGTCGGGGGAGGTGATGACAGGGAGCTGCAGCATGGACGAGGGACTGGAATAGATAATCATAGCAGAGATGCCAGCTAGAGTTCCAGGAGCTCTCCAAGGTGACAAACTGAGGCCAAAGAGAATGCTTCCTAGGAATGAGCTTAAGATCGATAACCTGGCTGGGAGTAGGACAGCAGCATCCCATATAAATTTAACAGGCTATTCAAGTTGGGGACATCTAAAGAATATGTTTAAGCTTGGAGGTCAGTTGCAGAGGGCATCCCCAAACTTTCCCGTTAAGTAGCAAGGCAGCACCCTCTTAGGACCAGCAGAACTGGCCACAGTAGTACATACAATGGTGATTCTTATTAAGTGTGTCCTGTTGGGGTTTATTTAGATGAGATTTGACAGGAAGAGGAAGGATAGGGAATTACATCTTTATTTGGCCTAGACAAGGACCAGAATTATCTAAGTTGCTGAGGAGGTGCTGTGCTCCCCAAGGCTTCCCCCTACCGACCCAGATTCTCCCAGTCTACAGCAGCACTCTCCATACATCTTTCAGGTTCTTTCTCACTTCAGTATGCCAATGAATCACTGTAACTTACTGTCCTGAATGATGAGCCCCTGATAGGGTTCATCCCATCAGGCTAGCTCTAGTCATACTTCCCTCAACTCCCCCTGGCCAGCTCCTTGATAGTTACCCTGCCACCCCTCCCAGCTGCCCTCCTTTCTCCAACCCCTCCTTCCTCAATCCTGGAATGATAACAAAATTAATGCTGCCATTGCTTCAAGGGACACTCTACAGCACTCCACAGTTACAGCTCCTGTGACACTCCACTCACCCACAGCTCCACTCACTATCATGGTAGCTTTCCAAACCAAAATACCTCATCCCTGACCAATATTCTTCCATCTATGTTATCTCTTCCTGTCAAAATGTGAGCTCCCTGAGGACAGTGAATGCTTTCACATTTGTACCAACAGTATTCATCTTTTAGGTGAGCTTGTTTATTCATCTATTGATCAATGTGAATATTCCCTCTAACAGGGCATATTGCAACCCATCCCTAGCCCTTCATCTTGCTTGGTTCTCACCCATATTCTCCCATCTCCATTGAGGATCTGTCCAATGTGCTGAAGGCCTCTAGGCCACATTATGTTCTATAGTTAACAGGGGAGCAAAAGTGTTCCATCCCTGGTTCCATTTTCCCATCACTCGAAAAGGCTATCTCTTTTTCCCATCATGCATTTCCTCAGTGATATACCTTATACTATAAAAAGTGCATGTATGTGTGGAAGGGGGACATACTTTGACCCAGAAAAGGACTGGATTCAGGTCCTGTATCTGATATATCCTGGCTGTGTGACCCTGGGCAATTCACTGGACCACTCAGTGCTGCCAAACAACTCACTAAGAACACTGGGCATTCTCTATAGCACTGAAATCATAGGTTCTGTCCCTTTTGAATCTCTCACCCTCCTTTTTAACAGTAGATTCTTATTAATATTATATGAATATAATATAATTATTATATTATATTAATAATATGCTTGAGCTTACCTGAAACCACCATGTATCCCTTGTGAACTTGGCAAGAGGTCTGTAGTAAAGTACCTTAGAGCCTTGTGCTGTTTAAGATTCTGATCAATGACTTGGATAAAGGAATGTTCATCAGATCTGCAGATGACATGTAGATGGGATGGCTGCCTAATGCCCCTGCTGACAAAGCCAGGATTCAAAATAATCTCAGCAGGCCAAAATAATGGTCTGAATCTAATATGATGCAGTTTAATAGACATCAATGTCAAGCCTAACATTTAGGTTCAAAACACTCCACTTCCACAAGCATAAGATGGGGGAAGTGTAGTTAGATAACAGGTGTTTTGAAAATAATCTGGAGGCTTTACTGGATTGTAAGCATAAAAGAATTCAGCAGTACAATGTAGCAGTCAAAACAAGATAATGAAATCTCTGTAATCTTGATTCGTTTTAAGAGAATCAACCTGTGCAGGACTATGGAAGCTGTACCCTGCCTGAGTCAGACTACATCAGTAATATTGTGTTTGGTTTAGATTTCACAGTGTAAGAATATCTAGGAGAAGGTAATTAGGAGGGGTAAGGTCTTGAGTTCATGTCATATGAGGATCTGTTTGAAGAGCTGGAGATGTTTAACCTGGAGAAGAAAAGACTAGGGGGTGGGGAGAGGAATAAGGATTCTATTTAAGTATTTGAAGGGCTGCCATGTAGAAGAGGGGTTACACCCAGCCTGTTTGGCCCCAGAAGGCACAGCTGGGAGTAATGAGAAGATGTAAAAGGGTGGATTTAGGCTCAATTTCCGTCTAAGCTTCTTAACAATGTAGAGTTGCTTAAAAGTGGAATGGCTTTCCTTGAGAGGTGATGGGATCATCCTCCTTGAAGGTTTTCAAACCGAGGCTGGATGCCCACTTGCTTTGTTAGGGATAGTGAGAACTTCTGTGTATGGCTGCTGGAATTTCTTTCAATTCTCAAAGTCTATGATTCTGTTATGAGCTATTATTGTGTTTTGGGTCATCTGCAACTTTGCTCCCTCAGAGATGGACTTTCCAAGGTTGGCAAGGATACAGCAATACTGTGAGAACATCTGTGTAAAGAAGACAGATTTCTGGGGTATGAAAAAGTCCCTGATTTGCTCCCTAGGATCACTTTTCTTGGCCTCAGCAAAGGAAACAATACGAATCACAGCTTCCAGTCAAAGCTACCGTGAATCTTCCTCATTCTACCCATTGACTGCTCAGTGATGGGAGAATACACTACCTTGAGTCTTGTTATCAACTCCAAAGGACCACTTGGAAGCATAGGGGAATGGCTTCTGAATCTGACTCTAGCTTGAGATGAAAATTCTCTTCATTAGCTGAGCATAAACTTTCCGCAAAATGCTGGTTGTGCTCTAGGGGCAACACTAAGATGAGGAGTAAGATGCCCTCGAGAAGCTCTTATCTGGTAAAGGGGTAAGGCACAAATGCCAATGGCCATGATGTATAATAGAACGTGATAAGTGAATAAGTAAGGTACAAATGAAGGGCGATGTGAAAGAACAGAGGGCTCACTAGTGGCTAGGGAGGGGAGATCAGAGAAGGCTTCAGAGGGAAGCTAGTATTTGAACTGAGTCTTAGAATGGAAGCAATTTCCAAGCCAGAGAAAGGAGAGAGGGCAAGAAGGAAAGAAGGGAGTGAGAGGTGGAAAGAGGGAGGGAGGGAGGAAGAAAGGAGAGAAGGAAGAAGAAGGAGAGAAGGAAAGCAAAGAGGAAAGGAAGAAGGGAAGGAAAAGGAAGGAAGGAGTGAAAAAAGGAAGGAGGAAAGGAAAAAAGAAGGAAAGAGGGAAGGAAAAGGAAAGAAAGAGGGAAAGAAGAAAGGGAAGGAAAGGAGGAAGGAAGGAAGGAAGGAAGGGAGGGAAGGAAGGAGGGAAGGAAGGAAGGAAAGAAAGGGAGGAAGGAAGGAATAAGGGTCTGTCCAGGCAGGGTGCTGGGAGCATAAGACCAAAAAGCCAGATTCTACTGGGGTGCAGGGGAGAGGAGCCTCCTTAAGGGAGGGAAGACAGGTGGGGAGGGAGATGGCCTTTTCCTGCCCAGGTGTGCAAGACCAGGCTTTTGTCTCTTTGTCTCCTCTCTCTTCCCCAGTGCTGCCAATTTGCAGGGAGGCCCCACAGTGGCTGAACTATTGCACATCATTGGTGCAAAGTGTTGATTAAGAATGTAATTTGGGGCCATTCTGGCTTTTCCCACCCAAGTTTGCCAAATCTTATTTTGGCTGACAAAGTGCCAGGAGCCAAGGAACATATTGCAACACTTTTCTTAAATCTTCAGCAGGTGAAGGTTGTTGAACAGAACCATCCTAATACTTGGTGACATATGGGTAGGGGAAGTATGGTGCAGTGGCTCCTGAGTTCAAATCCTACCTCAGACACAGTACTTTGGTGAAGTCATTTAACCTCTGTCTGCATCAGTTACCTAATCTTAAAATGGGGAAATTGGACTGAATGACCACTCAGGTTCCTTCCAGATCTATACCCATGCCTTTGGGAGAGCATTGATTCTTCCTCTGACATTGCAGTCAGGTGGCCTGGGTTCAAATCCTTCCACTTACCTATGTGACCTTGGACAAATCACTTAACCTGCTTAAACTTGTATATACATATCTGTAAAATGGGGGAGGGCAGATGAATTATCTGCTCACGAGTCTTTCAGTTATAGACTTATGATCCTGTAATCATAAATGTCCCTGCCCCTCCCCAGAACAATGCAGCAGAAAAGTGTAGAGGGGACAGCAATGAATGAAATAACCTCTGCATTTAAAGGAGTAGGGCAGAAAATGAGGCCATCCCCTTTCCCTGGGAGGATGGGAGCCCTTGGATAAGTGCTTGCTTGGATTCCCATAATGAACACTTTAGATACTGGAGAGGGAGTCTGGGTATAGGGAAAGGGCAAGAGGAATCAGAAAATCTGGATTTTAGACCTTGGACATTACTCCCCATCCCTCCCCTGCCTCATTCAGTCTCCTCCTCTTCATTTTTCTTTGGGAGGTAATTGACCATAGAAATTTGTATTCTGGGTCAGGGAGATCTGGGTTCAGATCCTGAGTCAGACATAAATTAGCTGTGTGACTCTGGGAAGGTCATGAGACCTTCTTGAGCACAATTTCTTCACATGTAAAATTGAGTGAAGTATTTTACAAACTTTAAATGACATTATTGTTGTTGTGGTGATGAGGGGATTGGACTAAGTGACCTCAGAGGTCATTCCTTGCTCTGACAATTTAGATTCCCTACAACCACAGGTTGGAGCTGACATACCCAGGGGTCCCTATCACACCAAGGAAGTTTATGGGCTCTTTTCTCCCCTCAGTGTTTCCATATATGCCATGACACCATTTGGGACATCTACCAAAGGCAACCAGATGTTCTGATTTGGGGGGGGGGGGCTTCTTTCTAGAAGTTCCACCTGACCTGACAGCAATTTGGAGTCAAAGGTTCTGGGTTAGAATCTGCTATTTCTATCTATATCACTTTGAGTCCATTCCTTTATCATTTTTTTTTGGAGAGCAATTGGGGTTAAGTGACTTGCCTAAGGTCACACGGCTAGTTTTTGTGTTAAGTGTCTGAGGTAAGATTTGAACTCAGGTCCTCCCGACTCCAGGGCTGGTACTCTATTCACTGTGCCACCTAGCCACACCTTCCTTTATCATTCTTGGTCTCAGTTTCCTCATCTGTAATATGAAGGGTCTAGACTCAGCCTTTCGGGATGGTCTCCCAAATCCCCATACTCACTTCTCTCTGTCCTCCACTGTCTACCTATCCTTTTTCCCTTGTGCCTTCTCTCTTCTGTTCATTCCTCCTTTCTTTCTCCTTGTCCCTTCACCCTCTCACTACCCCGCTATGCCCCCCCTCCCTGAATCAGACAGGAAGACATAGGTCATAGATAACATGGTAAACTTCTGTTCTGACACTCTCTTGGTTATTGTTCCCCAAGGAACTTGACGACCTTAACTTACATCCAGTTTCTGGATTTGTGCTGTCTCCCCAGGCTGTGCCCATTTCATCTCTGACTTTTTTCACACCTCCTAACTAGAACAATCTTTCTCCACCCCCCCCAATCCTAAAGCCCCCATCTTTGCTGGCCAATAGCACCCTGGGGGATGCTGTCCCTGTGAACCATACCAGCCTCAGAACCTGCCTGACTGTGTCCTGAATTGGCACAGCTGAAACATTCCCTGTTCAACAGTGTCATTTATCCCCAATCAGGATGGCAGAGAGCTTCTGTGTCAGGCCCTTGGAGCTGCCGGGCATGTTTAGCCTGGAGGAGAGACATCTCGAGGGAGACATGAGAACCTCTTTCCAGTATTTGAAGGGCTTTCGTGTACAAGGGGGATTCATCTTATTCCATTTGGCCCCAGAGGGTGGAACCGGGAGCCAGGACTTGAGGTTAAAAGGAAGCCTATTTTGGCTCTGCATAAGGAAAAGCTTCATCATCATCAGAGCTGCCTGGGAAATGGGAAATGGAAACTGGGAAAGTGTTGGGAAAGAGTTGAGAGGCTAACCTCAAGAGAGGCCTTCATATGAAGGCTGGAAAACAACTCTAAGGATGCTATAGAAGACATTCTCCCTTCCTACTCAGTCTTCATAACTCACCCAATTCTAGGATTCTTCAGTAATTTACAGAAATTTTCCTCTTTTGCAATATACTCTTCACAGGAATTCACCCAGGAATAAAGTCTTTCCTTCATGGTTCCCTTGCCCTTGGCAGGAAAATTTCTGAGATAAGAAGAGTCTTGAAGTTTCTCCCTGACTAGGGTGGAACATTTCATACCAAGAAGTGGTCTAGAAAAGAAATTCTGAGAACCTGTTCCTTCCAGTCAGAAGGTGGAGAGGGGACACAATTGAGAAGACTGCTTCTTCCCCAGCCAATCATCCTGCCTTGTTTGGCCACATTTACAGAGGCTCATTCACTTGCAGATCAGCCCATTCATAAATTCTCATTATCTTACCCTGAAAATTTCCATTCTTCCAAAGAGGGTCACTAGTCAGTGAAAAGCTTGGAGAGAAAAAAACAGATGGCCCACAAGGAGGACAGAAGAGCCTTAGAATAGAATGACTTCCCAAGTGACCCACATTCCCTTCTCCTTGTGGAAATTAAGGTAATGCACTGGAATTATTAAATGTTGAATGCCTGGTTCACACTTAATCAAAAATGCATTCATCACTTTGGTTCTCTTTTTAAATAGAGGCTTCTTTGTAGCCTTGTAGGCTTTTAAAATCAACATTTATACTAGGCCAGATGTCTCCGTTCAGAAGTTAACATTCATTCGGTCTAAAGGCATTAAAAAGGAAAGTATCCAGGTTGACTGATCATTACCCCAGCCCTGGCCCTAGTCATTCCTCTGTTTCTACCAGGAAAGCACTCATCATTTCAGCCAAACTGACCTACCTGCAGTTCCCCAAAAAGAACCCCCCATTTCCCCCATTGCATGTCCCCCATGCCAGGAATGTCCTCTGCTCTCACCACTGCCCCCTCAGAATATCTAACTGCCTTCAGTGCTCAGCTCAGGGAGCACCTCTTCTGATTCCTCCAGCTAGCTCCCCCCAGTTACTTTGAATATATTTTGTATGTATTTACTTAGAGGTATGCCTGTTCTTCCTTCTCACCCTACCCACACCTCCCAATCAAATGAATACAAGCTTCTTGAGAGCAGGAAGATACTCTTTGTTTCTCATCCTTTGTTTTTGCATCTCTAGTTACTAACGCGGTGCTTAGCACAAAGTAGATCCTTAAATGTTGGATGGATGGATGGATGGATGGATGCATAGATGAACATGGGTTACCTAGACTCTGGTCCTGACTTTACCTCTTGGAAGCTCTAGATTGTAAAACAAGGGGGTGGGACCTTGTATTCCCAAACATCCCTTTTAGGCACTAAATCTGAGATTAATTTTGTTATTTATAGGTCTTTTCTGACACTTATATCCTGGCTGAAAGTGGAGGCCCCAGTAAATCATCTCAGTCTCTAGCTGGTGAGTTTTCAGAAGGAGGTAGCCATGAGACCCTTGGGAGAGAGATGCTGTAGTATAGTAGGAAAAGATTCCATAGTGACCAGAGTTTGAGTTCCAGCTCTGACATTTACTGTGTGATCCTGGGCAAGTCATATCCACTCTCCAAGCCACAATTTCCTCTTCTATAAATTGTTAATGATCCTGTGTCTATCTCCCAAGGTCATTGTGAGAAAAATTCTACAGAAAATTTCAAGTCGCCATGTAAATGTTTGCTAAAATTATCCTTCTCATTTGTCCTGGCCCAGTAAGCTGAGACAACATCAGATTCCCCTTCTAGTCAATTAAATCTTGAATCAATAATAATTTCTTAGGTGTCTTCTAGGTGTCAGACACTGTATTAGGTGCTGGGGGTACAAATGCAAAGAATGAAACAAACCTTGTTCTCAAAGAGCTGACATTCTATAAGGGAGGAAACAAGTGTGTATGCCTGTGTATGTATACACGTATGTCTGTGTCTATGTATGTCTGTGTGCATGTATGTATATATGCATAGAATAAATATAAAGAGGATAAATCCAAAGTAATTAGGAAAGAGGAGCAGCAGCATGGGAGAGGGTAAGAAAAGGCTTCATGCAGAAGGTGGGGGGCTAGCTGCGCCTTCAAGGAAGAAAGGGAGTCTCTGAGACCAAGGTGAGAAAGGATCGTATTTTAGGCATTCAGAATGGCCAAGGCAAAGACTCAGAGATAGACTGCCCCATGAGAGGAAGTGAAAAAAGCCTAGTTTGGTTAGATTATGGGGTGTGGGAAAGGGAACAATGTATTATAAGGTCGGGAAAGCAGGTTGGAGCCAGGGTGTGAAGGGCTTCCCAAGCTAGTGACACTCCCAATTAAAGTCACCTATCTGTTATCAAGCTACAGTAAGACACAAGAAAGACACACTTGGGGCCAGAACAGGTCTCACAGACATTGGGGTTCTTGATTAAGAGATGGAAGAGGGATGTCTGGTCTAGCTTCCTCATTTTATATGTAACAAGTGTAGCATACCCAACTCCAATTAATGTAACTGATGAAATTCTCTATCCTCCATACCTCTATCAGGTATGAAAATCTCTGAGCTACTCAGTCAGTCAAATGTGTGAACTAAAAGGGAAAAATTCTTAGAAACCTTTACTGAATCAATAAAAAGTGCAAATTGTGCAAGGAGTTAAGGGCTACAGAACCACTGAGTGAAATCACAGTATGGTAAGATGGAAACAAGAATTTAATAAGCACCTACTATGTGTCAGGCGATGTGCTAGGTACTTTACAAGCATTACCTCATTTTATCCTCACAGGATCATTGATTAGTGCTGAAGGTGATGTTAGAAGCCATAAAGTCTAACTCTCTCATTTCACAGATGAGAAAACTGAGAGACCCCAAGAAGTTTTGTGACTTAGCCACAATCTCATAGCTAGTAAGGATCTGAAGCAGGATTCAAATCCAGTTCTTCCTGATTCAAAGTCCATGTCCTATCTACTATACCATGTTTCCTTTTAAGATGACAGATGTTAACATTGCTGGTTCAAAGAATTAGATACACCTCTGTGTTTATGGTATACTAGAGAAGGAGATTTCATCATAAGCATGCCAGCAACCAATTTGAGAGTTATGCTTTGGGACTGTTTTGTGGGGCAGGAAGAGTGAGCCCAGAGGGAGGGTCCTACTCTCCATGTACCCTTCCCCCACACCTCCAGGACTGATGGTATCATTGGAGAGATTGAACCAGTAACAAAATACATCCAGCTTCCATCTGAGAGAGAACATCGGACACCCCGAGGAAAGGCATCTTCAGGGAGAATGACCTCTTGGGTACTGAAATTTAGGACTTCTTCAAGAGCTCCCACCCTCAGACCCCAGAAGGCAGCTAAGATCACTGATATTCTCATTGAAGGGGAATTTCAAGAGGACTCTACTTTCCTCTTTAGTTTCTAAACCTGATCCCACTTTCCCATTTCCTCAGTAACCTCTCTTTCTTTGAGATTCATGCTGTACCTCTCCATTATCTAATCAAAATCCAGATAGTTGTTATCTATAGACCTCCAGGTCACTCCTCTTCCCTCCTCAATAAGTTTGATACCTGGCTTACATTTTTCTCTCCTTCCCAATTCCTGCCTTCATACTAGGAGACTTCAATATACATAGTGGTCCTCTCAAACACCTCAACCCTTCCTTTCCTCAACTTACCTCCCATGAGCTACTCCTCCACGTTACCTCAGCTGCAGATGGTCACACCCTTGATCTTTCCATCACTCACAAATGTACCACCTCCTTGTTGAAGAATTCTGTAATGCTCTTATCTGAGCATTTCTATCATCATCTATCAGTTTTTCACCCCTCCCCATGCTTTCCCTGACATAACCCAACTCTTTATGCCATGACCCTTTGATCCCTCAATTCTCTCTTAGGTCATCTCCCTTGCACTAGGCACCTTCTCCTCTTCTCCCCATCCTGACACGTTGGTGAACAAATTTAACTCTTCTTTGTCCTCCACTCTTGAATCCCTCACCCTCTTATGATATTGCTGATTATACCCAGATGTTCATCACCTTGCCTACACACGTGCTACTGAACAAAGGTGGAGAAAACCATACACCATTCTGACTGGTCTGCTACAAATTTATGTTACACTACATACTATACTATAAACTATACTATGTACTATTATATCTCCCTTATCAACTCACTCTCCTATTCTCAATAGCAGCTCTTCAGAACCTTTTCATCCCTGCTCAAACCTCCCATGGCTCCACATCTGCCTACTTCCTCAGCTGAGAACCTTGCCTCATATTTTACAGAAAATATTTGGAACCAGTCACTGTGAACTCACTTTTCTCCTCTCTTCTTCATCTCCTGTCACTCAAATGCCTTCTGTCACTATCCCCTCTTTCACTTCTGCTGCACATGAAGTGACCTTACCCCTTAACAAGGCTAAACCCTCTGCTTGTCCAAGTGACCTCATTCCATCTTGTCTCTCTCAACAGATTGACCCCTCTGCCATCCCTACTCTTTCACTTACTTTCAATCTCTCTCCTCTCTTCTGATTCATTTCCTACTGCCTACAAACATGCCCATGTCTCCCCTATTTTGAAAAAAAAATCCTCACTTTTTCATTCCATCCCTGCTAACTAGTGTCCTATAATTCTTCCACTCTCTGTAAACTCCTCAAAAAGACGATCTATGATCGATGCCTCTACTTTCTCTCTTCTTAACCCATTAGAATCTAACTTCTGACCTTATCATCCCACTGACACTGCTCTTTCCAAAGTTACTGACAATCTTGCAGCTGTCACAGTCAATGGCCTTTTCTCAGTCCTCATTCTCATTGACCTCTCTGCAGCCTTCGACATTGTTGAGCAACCACCGCTTTTTGATAGCTTCTTTTCTCTAGGTTTTCCAGACACCACTCTCTTCTTCTTGCTCCTTCTCTGTCTCCTTTGCTGGATTACCCTCCAGGCCATGTACCCTAATCTTAGGTACCCTTCAAGGTTCTGTACTTGGTCCTCTTCTCTTCTACCTCTGTGCTTGGTAATCTCATCAGTTCCCATGGATTGAATTATCATCTCTATACTGATGATTGCCAAATGTACCTTTCCTGCCCCAAGCTCTCAGCAGAATTCCAATCTGGCATATCCAACTGCCTTTCAGACATCTCAAACTGGATGTTCAGTGGACAGATTAAACTCAATATGTCAAAACAGAACCCATGACCTTTCTCTCTAAACCTTCTCTCCACCTTCTATCTTCCTTCTTAATGTAGAAAGCAAGACCATCCCCCTGGTCTCTCAGGCTTACAACCTAGGAGTCATTCTGGACACCTCACCATCTCTCACTCCTATATTCAATCATGGCCTGCCAATTTCACCTTTGTATCATCTCCCAAATACATGCCCTTCTCTCCTCTGACAAGGCTGCCACCCTAGTACAGGTCCTTATCACCTCACAAGAGTACTGTTGCAATAACCTTGCTATTAACAGGTCGCCTGCCTCAAGTTTCTCCCCAATCCAGTCCATCCTTCATTCAGGCACTAAAGTGATTTTCCCAAAGTGCAAGTCTGATCCTATCACCCATGCCCCTCACTTGATAAACTCCTGTGGTTCTCCATTGCCTTCAAGAACAAAGACAACACGTTCTGTTTGACTCCCTCCTACCTTTTCAGTCTCCTTACACCTTACTCTCAGACTGACACACTCTTTGATCCAGTGACACTATTCTCCTGGCTGTTCCACAAAAACAAACACCCTCTCCCCCCCACTTTCAAATTTTAGCTCCGGGCATTTTCTCTTACTATCCCCCATTCCTAGAAAGCTCTCCCTACTCCTGGCTGCTTTATAAAACCCAACTACAATCCCCTCTCCTACAGGAAGCTTCCCCCACACACACCACTCCTCTTAATTCCAATACCTTCCCTCTGTTCATTACTTCCTATTTATCCTGTATATAGTCTGCTTTGTATAGATTTGTTTGCATGCTGTATCCTTGTTTTTGCCTTTTTTGTATACTTAGGGCTTAGTACAATGCCTGGCACATAGTAGGCACTTAATAAATGTTAATTGATTGGACTCTGTATATACTTACAGGAGAGTGTATCCTAGACTTGGATTCAAGGAGGGAGAGAGATTCACGTTGTGCCAATTGTTCTTATAATATCACCTGAGTAAATACCCCTAATTAAAAGCTAATTAATGTTGGCTGGCTAACTGATATTTATGGGATAATCAGTGGGGAGAAATATGATGGGAACTGATGAGTTACAGTATCAGAATATCCCCAAAATCCCAAGATCATCCAGAGAATACTAAGGGGAGAAACAGTCATTCTCTGGGAACTTGACCCACCAATGTGAATGGGATTTGGAAAAGTTGACCCTTTTCTAGGGGTGAGGTGGAGGAGGTGGCTATTGTGGGGGGAATCTTGATGTCCCAGAATTGGAAGACAGGGGTGGAGAATAACCATTATACTGGCAGCCTCCAACATTTTAAGGTTAGCCCCTTTTGGCCCTAACCCCACCCAAGAAATGCCTGTGAGATGCTTCAAGGTTATCAAGGTAATTTACAAGTATTATTTTATTCTCACAACAACCCAGGTACTTTAATTCTATCCATTTTACATATGGGGAACTAAGGAAGACATTAGTCCAGGGTCATACAGCTAGTAAGTATCTGAGGTCAAATTTGAACTCAGGTCTTCCAGACTTCAGGTCTAGCATTCTATTTATCATACCACCTAACTTCCTAGAAATAGACAAAGGATGTCTGAAATAGAGAAGCAAAAGAGACAGTTTCCCTAATTCTACAAAAGCAAGTCGCCTGCTCTAGGGGACCTCCAGTGATGAAGAATCCATGGAAAACTGGTTCCAGAAAGAGGCTTGAAAAATGACATCAATTATCTGGAAAGATTTACATGAACCGATGCTGAGTGAAGCGAACAGAACCAGGAGAACATTGTACACAGTAACATCAGCATTGTTCAATAATAAGATATGATTGACTTAACTCTTCTCAGCAATACAATAATCCAAGAGAATTCCAAAAGACTTATGGCAGAAAATGCTATCCGCATCCAGAGAAAGAATTATGGAGTCTAAAGCAGATTGAAGCAGACTATTGTCACTTTTTTTCTTTTCCATGGCTTTTCCCTTTTGTTCTGTTGCTTCTTTCATAGCACAAATAATGTGGGAATATGTTTAACATGATTTCATATGTATAACCTATGTCAGATTGCTTACCATCTTCGGAAGGGAGATAAGAGGAAGGGAGGGAGGGAGAGAAATTTGGAGCTCAAAGTCATAAAATGAACGTGGAAAACTATCTTTACATAGAATGGGAAAAATAAAGTACTATTTACTAAAAAAAAAAATGGCATCCATTCCAATGTCCCTACTGCCTGCTTCAGCACCCTTGGGTAGGTCAACTTGATCTGTTGGGGCTAGGTGACTGATCTAAGGATGTCACAGTTCATTGCATTGTTCATCTACATCAGGACTGGACTTTTAAAAGGGGATGGGAAGTTTAATGGAGTTCTTGTGTACATTTCAAGGCACATTTCTTTCATTTACCCAGACAATTCAGTACCTGAGTACTTTATTTTCCTTGTCCTCTAAATAAAACTATCACCCACTCTGGCAGCTGAATCAGAAATACTGCTTGACTCTACACCCTCAAAATTTGTCTAGAGATCAGTTTCATATTGATTTAACTCAGATTCTTGTCCCCTTAAAAATAAACCACCTAACACAAAACAGTTTTTTTCCCCAACTGTTACTTTCAAATCCAAAGGGAAGACTTTACATTTGTCCTTATTATATTTTACCTTATTAAATTTGTAGCACCTTTCCAGATTGCTGAGATATCTTGGGATCGAAATTCAGTTATCCAGAATAGTAGCTATCCTCCCCATTCTATGGCCAACTATGGAGAGGCAGGAGGACATAATGAATGGATAGAGAGCTGAAGTGGGAATCAAGGTGAACTGGGCTTAATTATGTCTTACCTATGACATACACAGATTGTGTTATCTTGAGGAAATCATTACCCTCTTGGTACCCAAGACAATGCTCTAAATCTATAAATTGTGGCAAAGTTGCCAATTGGCATCAGAAGAGGTATTTTCTGCATCAGGAGTTCAGTTATCCCTATGAATAATAGGTCAGGTCCAAAAGCAATAACTATACCTTCATCCAAGTCACTGACAGAAACATTGGGATTCACCACTAAAAATCTTTCTCCAAGGTGATAGGATAATAATTTTAGAGTTATTAGAGACCCTAGCCATAGCTCTCCAGAATGTCAACATCAGCCCTTCCAATGAAAAAGTCACCAAAGTAGGAATTTCTTTTCTTCTGCTAGTTGTGAGGTAGACTCCTCTCTTACCCAAAAGAAGTTGCCTGGCTGTGTGCTCAGTATCAATCAATCAATGATCATTTA
This sequence comes from Petaurus breviceps papuanus, assembly GCF_028583685.1. NCBI lineage: Eukaryota > Metazoa > Chordata > Mammalia > Diprotodontia > Petauridae > Petaurus > Petaurus breviceps. Next base: position 13,849,605 of record NW_027185798.1, read on the forward strand.
TTAAAATTAATATTAAGTAGCCTACTAAATGCCTGGGACTATCATAAGCACTATGGATACAAAGACAAAGTGAAATTTTGTTCCTCTCTCTCTAGGTATTGGAAATAACAAATTATACACAAGTGAGTAAATAGAAAACACGTAAAAAGTAAATGGGAAATAATTGGTGGGGCAGGTTACTAGCAACTAGAAGATTCATACTAGACATCACATAAGATATTCACCCCTTTGGGGGGAGTGGGAAGGTTAAAGAAACAGACGAGTAATTTCATTGTATAAGGAGCTCCCTGAAACAAAAGCCCCTCTACCTATGCAGATCAACAAATATTTTGAACCTTTGAGTCTCAGAGCATTGACTGTTATCTTCCAATGAAGACTAGCAACTTCCCTGAAATTTATAGTTATAGTTACCTGAGGTCACTGAGAAGTTAAGGGACTTGGTCAAGGTCAAACAGCCAATTTCCATCAGAGGTAAGATTTGAACCTTAGATCCAAGGATCCAAGGCCAGTTTTCCATCTGCTTCAACAAGCTGTCTCTCTATCAGTCACATTAAAGGATCAGAAGAGCTTGAACTGAGCTAGCCTTCCATTTCTTATTCTGAGGGCCAGGAAAATGATCTCTGGTTCTGGAGTCAGAGGACCTGGATTCAAATTCTACCTGCTGTTCTTACTATCTGTGTGACCTTGGGCAAGGTCCTTAACCTCTCTGTGTCTCCGTTTTCCTTATCTGTAAAATGAAGAGTTTTGACTCAATGGACTCTCAGATTCCTTCTAACTGTATATCTGTGAGCTGAAATCAAAGCTGGAGGAGAGAGGAGAGACAGAGAGAGACAGAGACAGAGACAGAGAGAGAGAGGGAGACACAGAGAGAGAGACAGAGGAGAGACAGAGAAAAAGACAGAGAGATACAGAGATGGAGAGAGAGAGGGAGAGAGAGAGAGAGAGAAAGAGAGAGAGAGAGAGAGAGAGAGAGAGAGAATCAGCCAAAGGTGGGCGTCTTACAAAAAGGAGGATTTGACACCACTCAGTATCAATTGGGCACCAGGAGATTTCTATTCCATTGGCCAGGTTCACGTAGAACGTCATCAGAGCCGTGACAGCTTGAACAACAAAAACAACAGAAGAAATAAATATAACCACAGTGAGCTCCTCCGTGCTTTTTACCAACTCTCAAGATGGTGTTTAACATCCAAAGGCTCTGAGTGCGTAGGATTTGGCGCTGAGGTTGCCAGAGCGATAGGATTAAAGAAAGTTCACTGTGTTGTTTTTTTTTTCTTCCTCTGGGCAGGAAATTCAGAGCACATTTTCCTTTGAAGGCAGAGCAGGGAAAACAACCCCCCAGATGATGTGGAAATCTGATTTTCTACTTCTCTGTGGAGATATGCTATTGTTTGTGTATGTTGACACCAAAGACCCTTGCTTGCCAAAGCAGTTTGGGTTTGAAGGAAGAAGAGATGTTTTTAGAGCTCCCTCGCATCCAAACAAGAAATTCAAGGAGGCCACTGAACCCACAAGGGACCTCTTGGGCTAAGGTCTCTCTGCCAGAGCCACAAGGCACTCGATCCACAGATCACAAAGGAATCTCTAGTTAAAGAGGAAAACCACATGATTTAGCTATTGACAGACTCAATTTGATTGCAGCCTGACTTCCTGCAAATTCTTTATGGTGGAAAAAAAAACATTCCAAACCTTGACCAAAGAGTTTGCTACCTAACAGAGCCAAGGTCAAACCCACCAATATGTGTGATGAGATATGATGGACGGATGGCTTGAGGATATGCTAATTAACAAAACAAATCCTCCTATCAACCTTCCTGGGTCACTTCTCCAACCAAGGTGAGTTTTGGTGACCCCAATCCTTGTAAAAAATCTGTCAACATTGAGCTGAACTATGTGTAGTCATGGCTCCTGGAAGCAAGAGAGTTTCTGTGGATGTTATCAAACTAACCAACGATTTATCATCCTATCATCTATGATCTACCTTCTACTTTAACTCCCCACTAGTAGAGCAGCAAGAGCGCTAAAATTGGAGCCAGGAGATAGTCCTGCCTCTGCCACTTAAAGGACTATAGATTAAGAAGGAACTTTTGAGACTATCTAGTTCAGTTTCTTCATTTTACAAATGAAGAAACTGACTTCCCAAGGTCACACTGTTAATGTGATGATGTTTCAGAGCAGATTGAAATTCATATACTCTGACTCCAAATACAGCACACTTTGCATTGTATATCTCCATCTGAGGAGTTCTCCCACCTAAGGCAAATTCTTTTCCTTTCAAAACCTCAGTTTCCTCACCAACAAAATTAATGGGATTTGGCTGTCTAGGATCCTTTAAAAAGCTATTTAGTGCTGTGATCCTTAAAGTTATAACATAGTAAAAAAAAAAAAAAAAGGAAAGATGGAGAGAGAGGAGAGAAGGGATAGGAACTGAAAAGAACAGAGGTCAAGATCACATTGACTATGAATCAGAACAGAGGATTGAGCCATCAATGGATTCCCTCCAGCCCCACCCCCATGATAGGATCTTTCCTGAAGAGATGAGACAATTGAACTTACCTTCTTCCTGCACACTGGATCCTGGAAGAAGCTGTTTTTCAGGCATTGCCTCTGTCCATGTGTCCTAGCTTCAGGAAGATCCAGAAATCAAAATGTGGACTTCCTAAGGTGTAAGAGGTATGAAAAATGTGCCAAGCGGTTGTGGTCATGTCAGAGGTGACTCTTCACAGGGTGCAAGGGTGGTCAAGGGGACCAATGCACAGGCTTCAAAGCTTCCTAGTCACAGGCCTGCTCCATGCAGACAATCCCACAGGATTCTTTATTTCCCTAGGCCATCTATCACAGTTCATTCTTTACCTCTGCACCACAATCTCACCTAGTGAACACGTAATTTAAATTCTGGGTTCTTAATAATTATAATGCTCAGAATAAAATTGGGTCAACTAAGTGAGTGTTGGGCAGAAGCGAGGGTTTAAATAATCTCTTACAGAGTGAAATGCAAAGTAGGAAGCATACCTGGTGGCCAGTCCCATGTTAAACTATACTATTTGCTTATATAAAATGTGACATAACTCTGAGACATAGCCATAAGTCTCAATGGATCTTTGCCCTAGATATAATGCCACCCACCAGGAGACTTTGGTCATTGAAAACCCAATTCCAAACCTCCTTCTCTAGTGAAACTTTCTTGATTATGAAGGGAAAATATTGGATACAATGAGAATCAGGTATATGTTAAAGGTATTGTGCAAGGTGGCTAATATCTAACATTATCCAGATTTGGCTAATGTTCTCTATAGAACATCATCCCAATCGTGGGGGAACCCTACTTTGTATAAATATAATTTAATTAAACTAAATAAATCACAAAAGACATAGTCAGAGTATCAAGGCGAATTCATACCTCACTTTAAAGTTTTCCTTTATACTAAACATTAGCCAGCTGTAATGGGAATGCAAATTTGGAAGATCTTCCCTGCCCCTAGGTTAAAATGCACCTGAAGCCTGGGGAGGGAGGCTTGTTTTTCAGTAGATACTTCTTCATTGACCAGTGAGTCAATAAGGTTGTTACATTCTCTGAGCCAGGAGAAGGCTATATAAGCCCTGATGTGTAGCTTTGTTTTGGGACTCACTTTGAGAAGTGTTCTGTGATTTGATCTGAATTCTGGTAAGCCGTTGTTGAGAGTCCCCCGGCTTTGAAAAACCCAGATGTGGAAACCCAGATGTTGACTGGGTATGGATGTAATGGTTGGACAGTTTGGAAAGCTGTCTACTTGATCTGTTAATGTCTTGATAATTCTGTCTGTATATTTTGAAGTTTGGGGTTGCTGACCTTTTTCCCCTGAACAAGGTAAACGATATATGTCTGACTGATTAAAGTAAGCTTGTTAACCCATTTTGAGTTGCTTTCCTTTAACAAAGCAGATCCAAGAACCTGTGTGAGCAGGCACCCTGGGGACACTGAGGTGCTTGCCGCTACACCAGCCTTTCAGAGTAATTAAATTGGATTAAAATGCCATATGTGTGTGTCAGGGTGGACTATGAGGAAGGGAGAGCCGATTTCACTTTATTCACCTGTGTTTCATTTCCCCATAAACTAAGATTTCTAGTCAATATAGAATTATTACCTGATATGGATGAAATGAACAATACCATCCTCTACCTATGTCGTGTAGAAAAATGGCCTCAGAGCCCAGATTTGACAGAACCAGAGCTAAGCAACCCTGTGTTTCTGAGATAAAGTGATTTTAATGGTGGGGAAAAGTCAGTTATTTATGCCTAGAAGTGCAGACCCTTAGGATTATCATACAATAGGAAGACTCTTGCCTTCTCTTGATGAAATGTACCACTGGATACATTATCCAAAAGATAAGTACATCAAAATAATTCACCACATCAGGGTACCTTGGGGATCCTGCCCAGTGGGACAACCAGACTTTGAACCCAGCTACAAGCTTTTGGAGGAGAATTTTAGGTAAAGCTTTTTGGATAATGTTGACAACAAAAGTGAGGTACCATCATGGATTAGAATGAAAAGAGTCATCACCTTAATAAGGTCAAGAGACCACATGGGTTGAAGCCCTTGCTCATCCCATTGTCTTGCTTTGTGATCATAGCCAATTGATGGAACCTTTGAGGGCTGCTATCTGAAAAGTGAAAGGACTGGAATAGATGGTCTCCAAGTTCTTACTTCCCAGAAATTCTTTATGGTGGAAAAAAAAAACATTCCAAACTTTGGTCAAAGAGTTTGCTACCTAACAGAGCCAAGGTCAAACCCACCAATATGTGTGATGAGATATGATGGACAGGTGGCTTGAGGATGTGCTAATTAACAAAACAAATCCTGATCCAGTCATTTTATTTCTGCAAAGTTAGGAGGGTTAAATGAAATAAAAATTAGAAATACACATGGAAATGGAGATAGAAACATGAAGTCTCATTGTCAGGAGGACATTTGCAGAATGAGATGGAGGAGACAGCCTAGATCAATATGAAATCTTCTGAAAGGGACCTAAGGGATGGAATTTAATAGAGAACAGTAATAGCATCTCTGTTGTTCACAGACTTAGACAAGGTAACAAAACAAAACAAAAAAAAACCTAAGCAAAACAACAACAACAAATTCTAATAAGGAATCTTGCAGATATTAAGTGACTTAGGCAAGGTCATATGTCTGGCATTTGACAGTGTTGGTATTCATAGCCAAGTCTTATGATTATAGTCACATAAAAAGACTAAAGGGCATTTAAACTGGGCATTTTATAGAGGAGGATGCTAAGGGAGTGTGGCATAGTGGTTAAAGCATCTTCCTTGGAGTCACAAAGACAAGTCTGTCTCTGTCACTTACAAATTGTGTGAACACACACAAATCACTTAACCTCTCTGATCTTCATCTGCAAAATGAGAGAGTAAGGACTAGAGAGACTGATTCTGAGGATCTTCTGGCTCAAAATGATTCCAGTAAGTTTTTTTTGTCAAGATCATGGAGGAAATTAGTGGTAGAATCAGGACAAGAACCCAGCTTTCCCAGCATAGTGCTGTTTTCACCAGAACACATTAGATACCACTTGATTTTTGTTTTTGTTTAGTCATTGTTCAGTCATACAAAACTCTTCATGACCCCACTGGGGGCTTTCTTGGCAGAAATACTGAAATGATTTGTCATTTCCTTCACTAGATCATTTTACAGATGAGGAAACGAAGGCAGAGTTAATTGACTTGCCCAGCATCAAACAACTAGTAAGTGTCTGAGGTCAAATTTGAACTCAGGTCTTATTTGTCACCAGGCTCAGCATTCTATCCATTTCACCACATGGCTGCCCATTATTTGTTTAGGCTTTTGCAAAATTCTTTTAAGTATGAGTTTTAATTACCCATGTTGAAGAGAATCATGGATGATCAATAAATCCATCCATCAATCAACAGCATTTATTAAGTATACCTACTATGTGCCAGGCAGGTACTAGGTGCTGAGGCTACAAAGGAAAAAAAATTAAGTTGGCCTTGCCCTCAAGGTGGGAACCACAGAGTTGAAAGTGATCTAATTTAATTATAATACCTATGATATTATGATATTGTGGTGAAAGGACCACATTATAGCAATTTGGGGCATAGATCAAACAGAGAAGACTTATTATTATCTCAAGTCTTGATAGGGAGTGATCAGCTGATTGACAGTTTCCCTCTGTCAGCCAAGTGAACTCCCTGCCATTGTTTATAATGACAATAAAGCACTCTCTTTGTCTCCTAAAAGATTTTTAAAATCTTCTAAAAATCTTTGGTCTTTTTAGAAGAGACTTCAGAGGTAATCTAGTTCAAACCCACAACTTTATAAATAAGTAAACTAAGGCCTGTAGAAGTTAAATGACTTACCCAGCATCACTCAGGTGAAGTAAGTGGCAGTGAGCAGATTTGCACCCAGGTTTTCAGACTCCAAGTCCACAGTTCTTTCCACCATAGTGCCATGTAGCCATTACCTCCTTTTCTGTACCTGTTTTTTGTTAGATAAATTGTCTGCTCCCCTTACCGTGCTTCCAAATTCCATAACAGAATTAGGACCCACGGTTCTTTATCATCCTCTGTTTCCCTGAAGGGAGAGACCCTTGTTTTCTTAATAGCTTGGCCAACCTAATTGTTTTTCTATGATACTGGAATGAATTGTTTGTCCACTTGTACATCATGTTGGCTAGAATGAATTGTATCTCTCATCAAAAGAAAAGAACCTTTATTTTTTTCTATTGCATAAATACTGGTAGAATTAAAATATTTTTATACAGATTATATATTTACAATCATGTTTGGTTAGAGGAAACATCTGGTAAATATGGCAGTCAGTTTTCCTTTATACACTGAGACAGCAGTTTAATAACGGGTAATTCATTAGTTAAATAAGTTGCATGCCAAGCTAATTTATATTAATATTTACAGTTTTGTACAAAGGTTTTTCATTTGACCACTCTGCTGACTTTCTTCTTAATTAAAATACCATGTCATGGAATAATGAACCAAAGTGATTGATTAGTGCAGAATGAGAAAAGGAAGTTAATGAGGATAAATGGGCAGAGATTGACCTATTGGAAACAAACAACAATGACACAAAGAACAGAAAACACTAGACCCTAACGGCGATGTGGGCTGGCATGGGTCTATCTGGGCTGCTGAGTTGAGACGAGTCTAACAGGTAAAAGCAAATAGGGATAGGTCGACTCTTGTGCAGTGTGGGGGAGGACAGGAGGCAGGTGCAGGAGACAAACCCTTGGGCACAGTCCCTGTCAATCCCGTACCTTGGGAAGCAAGTTATGGCTACAGGCGGGTTCCAGGGGGGCAGGGAGGTATTTGTCAGGATCACTCTGCCCCCTCGCACTTGTCCCTGCCTCTTTGACCATGCTTCTTGTTCTGCTTCCCCCCAGAAGATCCTATTCTTTGGTAGCTCCTTCAGAAATGAAGTGGAAACTTCACTATAGCTTTGAGTCAGAGGAAGAAAGCAGGGAGAGAGCCTGCTTGGAGGCCACTGACAGGCTCCCTGAACCCAGCCTTCAGGGAGGAAAGGAAGAACATTTTCTGCTCCTTCTGGAGAAGGACCTAAGAGAGGCAAGTCTGCTTGAGTGTGCCAAAGGCTCCTGCTCCCCTTCCCTCTCCAGAAAAGGCCTGGGGCAGACACAGCTATTTCCTTAGGTGGCAAGGGATACTCACCAACACTGACCAAGACAGAGATGTTAGAGATAAATGGATGATGCTTTTTCAGAAAGGGGGAACATGGAGGAGACATGCCTTCTATTGGACTTGATTATGGAACAAAGAGTTTCTAGATTTTGGTGGCCTCACATTTCTCACTTTTTCTCTTTGCTCCATATTCTGTTAGGTCTCCACCAGCATGCTAAAGAAGGAAAATGTGTTTAGCATGTTCTTAGCCTAAGGGGGAAGTGAAAAATGTCAAGTGAAAAATAGAATCAGAGGACCTGTGTTCAAATCTTGTATATAGTGCTTGCTGCCCTTGTGACCTTGAATAAGCTGGACCTCAGTTTCCCATCCATAAAATAAAATCCTTAAGTTCTTTTCTCCCTCTAGACTTATGATTCTATAAGTCATTCCAACTCCTTCAGTTTCCTCAACAATTTATAGTGAGGGGGTTGGACCACATGCCTTCTGAGGTCTTTTCCTCCCAATAAATGCTTTTTGACTGACTACCTTTCCAGTTCTGGATCTATGATCTATGAAGGTCCAAGGGCCCTCCAGAGGTCATATAGTGCACTTGCCAACATTCCAGCAAGCCTGTCTAGCTAGCCTAAGTCCATAGTAATCTATTTTTTGAAGGCTACCCGCTATGGAGGTCCTCACAGTCTCTTTGAAGTGTGATGTGTTAAAAAAGCAAACCACTATCACATAGATGGCAACTGTCCTCCATTCTCCAGAAAAGAGGAGAGGTTGAAAATTGAGTTCTTCTATTCCACTGTCTCCAGTTAAGCTCATCTCAAAAAAAAAAACCCAAATGAACCTCCTTTACTGGAATGGAGTTTTTGTTTTATTCTAATTCAGTAAGAATCTCAACTCATTTGTTTTGATATGAGATGGTGGAAAGGAAGGAGGGGGTGGGAAGAGGGAGTAGATCATCTTTCCTAGTTTCCCTAGCCCTCTAATTTGCAAATTGAAAGGAAAAAGGAAACAAAAGCCAGTCTTTGATTCTTTCGCAAATCAGAAGACAGGATGGGAAAAGCCAAGGTTACTCATGGCTATGAGACAATAAACTTGACTAAGGAGAAAAAAGCCAATCTGGACCATTTTAGCAGCCAAACTGAGCTCCCTGGACAACCTTGGTGGGAGGTTATGTACCAGGCCTTTGGAGGTTGAAAAAAAAATTGACCACTAATATAAGGCTTCCATGAATACATGAATGATGTTGATTTCATCGGTGTAGGCAACTACTGATGTGGGAAACCCCTACATAAAGACAGACACCAACCTTTCTCTGACTTGGTAGATGATGAATGATCGAGTCATAGGATAATGGGGTAATTAACTGGAAGAACCTCAGAGATCATTTAGTCTAGCCCCCCTCACCTTGGAGATGAGAAAACTGAGGCCCAGGGTTGTCCAAGGTCACACAAAGAGCAAATGAGAGAGGTGAGATTTGAGCTCAGGTCCTGTGTCTCCAAGTTCAGGGCCCACTCCACCATACCATACTGCCTCCCAAAAGTTCTAGGGGATTATCTGAGACACACTGAGAGGTAAAGCAACTTTCTTAAAGTCACAAAGCTTCAATGTGTCAAAGATGATTTGAACTAAGATTTTCCAAAGATGCAAAGATCAATCCTTTACCCATCATGCCACAATGCCCCTAACATTGCATATGTGGTAGCATCATGGCAACGTTCTTCACATATGATATTACTTCTAGCTTATTCATATAAAGAGTCTTAGCACTATTAACAGCCTCAGATGACATCTAACCCAAACCTTTCATTCTGCAGATGAGAAAACTGAGGCCCAGGGTTGGAGGTGGGGTACATAAGGGGACTCACTAGGTTTTGATAAAGTGGGAACTAAATTCCACCTCTTCTGCCTCTGTGTCCTGTGCTGTTTTCATTTCACTACATTCATCAATATCTTTCCCCTCCTTTCCTCTCCTGTCCATCCTGATGGACTTGAGCCAGAGGCTCTTGGAACCCAGAGGACATGTCAGCATTTCTAACTCTTCAAGAAGAGCCAGTACCAACCTCCTTTCAGCATTTGCCAGGCCACATCAAAGTCTGACAGATCATTAAGTTCAGAACAATGGACAGCTCAGTGGCCAAGGTGGTCCCTTGTGAAGTGGATCACTTCATTCCAAAAGTAGGCTAGACCCACAGGGAAAATGCTCATCTAACCTACATTGAGAGACTTTTCCCCTCTCCCCTTTTATTTCTTGGCCCAGGAACTGTGAAGTGTGTTGTGTCTGGGTTTGGCATTTCCTATGACATCCCAACCAGGGAACAAAACTGTTGCCATGTAGTGGGAGGATTGGCAGATTTCTCACTATAACACCAAGGTGTGACTGCTTAGATAGGGTTTTTCTGCCCCTACTTCTGAGCAATTTTGTCATTTGAGTAGCTTGACCTCGACCCATTCCTAAAAGGCATATATTAATATTTCCAATCAGCATGAAGGTCAGATTACTAGAGCCTCTCTGAGGGAACAGGAAATCTAGTTTGGGCAGAGATCATAGCTTGAGATCAGGGGTTTTTAATCCGTAGTCCATGGATAGATTTCAGGGGATCCATGGACTTGGATGGGAAAAACCCCACATATTTATTTCAATATAATTGGGGATTTTTTATAATCAAAAATACTTAATTTTATTTCTTTGCATTATTCTGAGAAGGGGTCCATAGACTTCATTAGACTTAGAAAGGATTCCATGACAAAAAGAAGTTAAGAGGGGCAACTAGGTGGTACAGTGAATAGAGCACTGGCCTAGGGGTCAGGAGAACCTGAATTCAAATCCAGACTCAGACACTTGACACTTAACTAACTGTGTGACCTTGGGCAAGCCACTTAGCCCCAATTGTCTTGCCTTCCCCCCTCCAAAAAAGAAAATTAAGAACTTTGTTTTGGAGAGTACCTTGAACTCATTGTTGGGAGATGGGTCTAGCAAATGCAAGGGGAATTATAGCTAGTGTGTATTTTGAGCTCACACATATAAGATTTCAGGCTAAATAAATTGAAATTCCAGGAAGCCAAAGGTTTGGGCATAGAAGCTCTTGGAGTTCCTAACTTAATGCCCCAAACAGCCTTTCTCCACCCCAGGCAACTCTGGCACCCAAGGGCTCTAGGTCACTGTTGGGCCCTCCCCAGGACTAGTTAGCTTCCTTTCAAGTTGTAACATCTTACCCCCCTCAAGGTCCCTTATTTGGATTAAGTTTTGAGCTAAGAAAAGCAGAATCCAACCCAAAGGATGATGCAATGGAAAGAACACTGGCTTTGGTGATAGGAGTCCAAAATTTTAATTCTGGCTCTGCTATTTATGACCTATCTGCTTTTGGTCACAGCTCCTCTAGAATTTATCTTCAAAAAGAAGGAGTTAAAGTAGATGACTCTGGTGTTTCTTCCAGTTCTAAATCTATGATGGTATGACTCCCCAAGCTCTCTCTTCTCTGGTCTTCTTGGAAATATCTTTGGAAATCTCTGTGCTAGGGAATCTATCTCCAGGTACCTTTTGCATGCAATGAGAGATGGCACATTTCTAGCTTCAAAACCCCAAATATCAATCTAAGTGCATGACATAAAAGGGGGGGAGGCAGAGACTGAGAGGCAGAAACAGAGAGAGACAGAGAAACAGACAGAGAAGAAGGGAGAGGGAGAGGGGGGGAAGGAGAGAGAAAAGAGAAAGAAGAAAAAAGAGAAGGGGAGAAGGAAAGAAGAGACAGAGAGGAGACAAGAAAGAGAAAGAGACAGATATAGAAAAAGAGAGAGAGAAAAAGAGGAAGAGGGAGAGATGGGGAAGAAGAGAGAAAGAGAAGAGAGGAGAAAGAGTGAGAGGGAAAGAGAGACAGAGGGGAGACAGACAGAGAGACAGAGAGATAGAAACAGAGAGAGAAGAAAAAAAAGAAAAGAGGAAAGAGGAGAGAGAGACTGAGGAGAGAGACAGAGAGAAACAGAGAGAAAGAAGGAGAAGGTGAGAGAGGGGAAAGAGAGAGAAGAGAGAAAGAGAGGGAGAGATAGAGAGACAGAGCAGAGAGACAAAGACAGACAGAGAGATCATTGTGACTGGTTTGTTGCAAACTGAGAGTTCTCAATAAATGCCCAGGATCATAAATTATGTTTAGTAGGAATATTAAATTAGAAGCAAAGACTCCCTTGCATTGTTCTGCACTTTGAGATGTTTCTATGCTCTACTCCAAATCCCGAGGGCTTCAGTTTCTCTGTCTGTAAAATTAGGAGCTTGGACTAAATGACCTCTGGTGTCCATTCCAATTTAAGCTCCATCTCTTCCTGCTCTATGTCTCTGATTCTCTGTTTTGGTGATACCCCTCTTGCTTCATTCCTATGATATTCTCTCCACCATCAGCATGCCTCCAGGTTAATGCTCCTGTTGTATTTCCTGGATCCCCCCCTAAGGTATCTGGAAGTGCAGACTGTGTTGGGATCACATCTCCAGAGACTGCCTTGAAAGTTGATGGTGGGAAGGGGTTCATTGGATGCCCAATGAGACTGCTCTCTCGCTAAGTCTAGTCCAAACTTTCTCCCTTACTCTGCTCCATATTTAATCACTTCCTCCCTCAGTCATTTCCTCACTCACACACTCACTCACTCACACATTTGCTCACTCACTCAGTAACTCACTCAGTTATTTATTTACTGAAGTGACTTAAGGCAGCCAGGCACTGTGCTGCAAAGCCACATTGCTGCTGATTCCTGTCTTAGGAGCAGCTTAGCCAAAGGAAGCATGCGATGATGTTGAGCAGTCCTGACATTTAAATTGTCATGGAGACAGGGTCTTTAGGAGGCAGCCCAAAGCCTCCTTTATTTTAACATGATTTTAAATAATTTGAAAATAAGACCTTGGCTGCTGAGTAGGCTTTCTTCAATGTCCCTGAATCTTTCCCCTTATAGAATGGTTGAAGGATGAGGCATTGTTGGGGAGTGGTATGAGAAGGGGGAGAACCAGAAAATGAAACCCTGTACCCTAGAATTTTGGGGCACAGAGAAGATAGCTGATGAAGCCAGTGAAGGTGATTCCCCTCCCTTTCCTCTAGGGAATTTTGGCACCCACCTCTCACAGGCAGATGGGAGCATCAGAGGACTTGGGATCTCCCTCTGCCTCCCTCTTCAACTAACTACCTGTGTGACACAGGGTAAATCATTCAACCCATTTGGGCCTCAGTTCCCTCCTATTCAAAATGACTGGGATGAATCCAATGGTCTCTAATGCCCTGTCCAGCTCAAAATCTCTGATCCCACAATCTTCAAGATCTCCAAGAAAGAACGCCCTCATTTACCTTCCTTGGTAACAATTTCCAGCCTCTAACAGAGATTAATTTCAGCCTAACTTCCACTTTTCCTCCTGCAACCAGAGTCCGGATGTTCTTACCACATCCTCCTTGGAGAGGCAGAGCACCTGTTCACTCTGAAGTCCTCACTCTAAGCAGAGCAAAGCCCTCCCTCACATTATCAAAAGGCCTTGACATCAGGAGGACCTGGTTCCAGATCCTGCCTCTGGCACTTAGAGGTATGGTCAAATCATGTAATGTCTCTGAGTTTCTTCACCTGTAAAATGAGGATGATGATGCCGGAATGGTTTTTGTGAGCTTTTGATGAACTTGTGTATTTAAAGCACTTTGCAAATGTCAGTGAACTATATACATTTGAGTTGCTATAAATATCCATATGATATATACATATCAGTTACTATTATTGTTCTGAGCCTTAGTTTATTTTTCTGGCTAAATGAAGGCATAGTGAGAGAGTACTCATTTCTCCATTGTACAGGGGCCCCCAGGAATTGATGTACCTTAGTAGCTTCGGATAAGTGGCACAGAGCCAGGGGGGTGAGCGGGGAATGTAGGATGGATCAGGCACAGCCCAGCAGGTGTATCTGTCCCAGGCAGCAAAGACAAAGGGGAACCTAGGACTCCCATCCCTGGAGAGCAGCCATCCCAATCAGACACCCCCGAGCCTGTCCACCTGGCCCACTCTGGGTGCCAAGGACTGCAGTCCACAGGTGGGGAGGCCACGCCAAGCTGGGAACCACTGAGATTGGAGCTCACTTTCGTCTCTGACTCAGGTCTGGCATGCAAACTTAGTGCAAGATTCTTAGGGCAAAAGGTGAGTGTATCATCTCACTAGGCTGCTGGTGACTCATCTCAAGGTTTGGTCCACTTGAAGGGAGGGGAGTGGAGTCGGGGAGGAGCAGAGATGGCCCAAGTAGACTTGTCCTCTTCCTTTCGGATGACTTTGAATGAGGACAGACACAGGACAGCAGACTATTTGTCATAAGGATGATAAGAGCATGTAAGAGAAGGGAAATTCTTCCCATGAACCAGAGGCAGCAGCATGGGAGTATTTGGCATCCTGGGCCTTCTATTCAAACCCTGGCCTTTCCAGTGAGTGACCGTAAGCAAGTCACTTTCCTTCCCTTGTTTACTCATAGGTAAAATGAGGGGAACTGGACTTGATGGGCCTCAGAGGTGCCTTCCATTTCTGGCTTTATGATCCCATGATCCCTCCCACCCACTTGACTTCAGGCAAGTATCTTTCTCTCCCTTGGCCTCAGTTTCCTCCTCTGTAAAATGAGGCAGTTGTACTCAGTGGCCTCCTTGGCCCCATCTGGCTCTGGTTTAAAGGCCTTATAATCTATTGCTTAGCAATACAGGAAGCTTGTCTGCCATCTGCAGTTGACCTCACTGAAACCCCCGAAACAGGAGACACTGAATCAGCCTATGGCTGAACCTCGAGCTACCTCACTCCACACAGACAAGATGAGGCTTTTTTTGTTTTAATGGAAGGATTAAAAGCTTTGCTGCCCTCCAGACCACAGCTTGGCTTTGGGGGCCAGCTTCGGAAGGAGGCAGCGGGTGAAGGCCCCGCTGGCAGCAGCTGCCCCGTGCTAATGAACAAGTGTTACCACAGCATAGGGCAGCCTTGAGGGGAAGGTGGCTAGATGGGCCCAGCGGTTTGAGGGGGGACATTCTCCTGCCAGCAGGAACCTTTTGGCAAGGGAGTCGGCTTGTGCGCCAGCAGGCCCCCAGCATTCTTTAAGAAAGCATTCCATATTTCTGTGTGGCTTGGCAAGCCCACGGTGGAGCTCGAGGGTTGCCATAGTGACATCTCTGTTATACAGATGCTCTTTGTGGGATTTGCACTGCTATTGACCCCGACATGGGATGCTCCAGAGTTGGGATGCTGGAGGGGCGGGGTGGGGGGAGCAGAGGTGGGAGACGAAGATGATGCTCAGGATCAAACAGCGTCTTCTTAGGACAAGGGGAAAAAAGGGTTTCCCCCATATGATAGCCAGAGCAATGGCTCCGGTATCAGAGGACCTGAGTTCAAATTTTGCTTCTGATACCAGTTAGGTGACCTTGGGTAAGTCACTTAATTTCCCTAGACCTTAGTTTCTTCATCTGTAAAATGAAGAAGGTGGGCCTGATACCCTCTAGGGTCTTTTCCATGCATAGACTAGGAGCCTATCTCTTTTCCATCCCCGAGTTTTTCTTCTAAGCAGTTCCCTCCTTCCCCTACCTCTAGTTTTCCCACTATCCTTTGTGGTGCTCTCATTAGCACCTGTTCCAGAGAGAAGGGCTTATCTGCACACTGTGTTTGCTCTTGATCTCCCTTGAACCCCTGGAATCGCTGCAAAGACTTATGGCATACCACACAGAAAAGGGGCCTGGAGCCATCATCTGGTCCGGGGATTCAGAGTGAGCTTGGATGGGAAAATAATTCTATCTTTATTCCACTAGCTTCTAATTGAAATTTAGCATTTCCTTTGATTAGGAATGCAGAAAACAAACATTCTCCTGAGAAGGGATCCATAGACCAGATGCCAAAGGGGTCTATGACCCCTGTGACAAAGAGGTGAAGAGCTCCCAACCTTGTCAAGTTCCCTTCCTTTCCCCATTTGACAGCAGAAGAAGCTGAAAGCCAGAGGGAAGTGATTTGCCCATACAGTCAGTAAAGAGGACACCTTCAGGACACTAAGGCCAGTCACCCTAGGGACCTCTTCCCTCAGCTATTTCTCACCAAGGGGCAGCTGGTTTTCCAGCGTAATGGTCCATTCTGTACAGTCAATTTGGGGTACAAAAGAGATAAGAAGTGAATAACTATGGCATAGTAAGAAAGTCTCTGTGTATCAGGTCAGAGGAATCTGGGTTCAAATCCCAGCTTGGCTGCCTACTAGCTCTGTGACCTTGGCAAGTGAATTCTGCTCTCCCAGCCTCCACTTTCTCCTCTATCAAGCTAGAGTATCAATAAAATTATTTCCAAGGTCTCTCTTGCAGCTTCAAATTCCATAGTATACTTTTCAGTCCTTTATGTGTTAAGCATCTCACTCTGGCTATGGCCAGGAAGGGGGCCCAGGCACAGTGTTTGGGAGATGGAGAAGAGGTCCCAGAGAGGCCAAATTTCTTCAATCTAAGAAAACACCCATAAGAGGGATCCAGGAAGGCTAGGGTGTCAGTATGCTAGGCCAGCCTTGCAAGGAAGCAACAAATGCTTCCCAAACTAAGCCAGGGAATCAGGCCCATAAAATCAGCTCCCCCCTGCCCAATGCCTCACCACTAAGGAGAAGCCAGGAAATAGCTCAATGAAAGGCCATCAGTGTGGGGCTGCTTTCCAATATTCGAATTGCTCCTTGGATACCACTAAGTGGGTTAATAAGTGGTCCCAGGGCTGGTAGTTGAGATTCCAGGCCCCTAGGCAAAGTTTTACAGACAGCCTTCCTCCTTCCTGACTCCCTTCCTTTCTCCCTCCCCACCCCACCAACACAGACAGGGGCATTAGTGTTCTCGGTCTTTGCCCCTTTCAGGGCATTCTGACTCTTTCTGGGCCTTGAGCCCAGAAGATATCTGTATGACCCCTTGGGCAAATCACTTCTCTAGGCCTAAGTCTCCTTATCTGAAAAATGAGAGGTCTAACTAAGGTCACATCCTCAATCCAAATCTAGGAGCCAGCTGTAGACATCTTTTTTTGGGTCCTGCATCCCCACAGCTAATTTCTCTGGTCTGAAGAAGACCCCATCTGATCCCTGCTTCAGGTGGCTCTGAGGTGAACATTGGAGAGGTGGGGAGGGAGGAAGTTTGAGAGAAAGGATCTACCCTGCCCCCCATTGACAGACAATAAGCATTCCCTGGACTGGAATGGATTCGGAGGGATAACATTTCTGGCTCAGTCCCCTAATACAAAGGATGACCCCACATCTGGCACAATAATCACACCTGGAGATGTCTTCCTAGGCTTTTGTCTCACTGTGGAAGGCAGGGGTCCTTTTAGAATCAGCAATAAGGGATCAATCCTTGACTATGCTTGACACATGGCCCTAGCTGTCTTTGGGGAGTAAAAAATAGCTGCCTTACAAGTCTAGTACCATTGCTATTGAAACAAACTCTCAGGTCTTGTGTATGAAAACTCCTATAATCTGGACCATTTCTGGCTTGGGCTTCTGCTACTGGGGGTACTTAGGCAGGGGACCTAGCCAAGGAGGGGAGGCAGCATGGTTTTCCTTTCAATTGCCCTTCCATGCTATCTGCTTCCCCTATCATTAGAGTACAGACTTCTCTCCAATGGAGTGAGAGGGGACCCTGCTGGGGCTAGGCTTCCAAGGGCCCCCAAAGCTCTTCCTTTGAAATGACAAACCAGGAGAGAATCAAAAGAGATCTATTTGTATTCTCTAAAGCACTTTCCATGCATTTTTATTCAGCACTAGGATCCAGTTTACTTCAGAAGGAAACGAATGTCACCCTGTAGAAAAGGGCATTTATCCAGGGGGAGCAAACCCAGGAAAGGCACCAAATCCTGGCTCTGGCATTCATTAGGGGTTTGACCCTGAAGAAGTCATCTTCTCACTCAGTTTCCTCCCATGTAAAAGGAAGGGTTCATAGTAGGTGATATTAGCAATCCTTTCTAGCTCTGAGGAATCCCTGAATTGAAATTCAAGTTAGTACAGAGCTTTCTTCCACCACCCCAGCCTCCATCTCAAAGGCTAAGGCAGGTACCATTCACTCTGAACCTCTGCCTGCAGACATGGGGGAGCACTGGTCACCAGACACTTGTTTCCTTAGAGTGGCTGCCATTGGATGCATAGAATCAAGGTGATGTCATTTGGTGTTGGGGGTCAATGACCTTGGGTCATGAGTCACTTAGTCTCTCTGGGTTTTCATTCTCAACTGTGAAGTGAGGGGGTTAGATTTCACGGCTGCTAAAGCTGGGATGCTATGCATCTCAGAATGTTAGAACTGAATTCCCCTAGCTATGCTGGCAGGAAAATGGGTCCAGAGAGGGAATGTGACTTAGCTGACATCACACAGGAAATCATAAGTAAAATTGTCAACAAGCTCCTAAGCTCTGACTCCATGGGGCTTTCAGAAGGGGATTCCCTGATCCCTGGACCACCCATCTGTGAGTCCCAGAGGTTTACATCTGCCTCCTGGTCTACTTCCACTGTCATTCACAGGGAAGGTTTTTTTGTTTTTGTTTTAACACTCTTATACCTGCATAGTGTGAAGATTCTCACTCTCCTATGGCAGGAAGATTCCACAGCTGAGTTGACCCATCTTATGCACAGACAATTAACTGTGGTGACTGGGGAGGAGGAGGGGTGAAAGTTTGGAGTGAGGACAGATTGCAGGGTAGGGTGTCTTGGGATGGAGGGAGGAGAGGGAAGGAAGGGTCCTGTCTAGAGATATTTGTAAAGACAACTCCAAGAAGATAAACCTATCGAGGTGAGTGTTTGGGTACCTCAAAACAGGAAGGAAAGAAAGGTAACAAAGCAAGAGAAAGCTTTTGGATTTAGGATGTAGATGAGAATGCACCCAGAAAAACCCCATGACAGAATTTAATGAAGTATTTCTGAGCTCCCAACCGAGCTTGGAAAAGTACAATGAGAAATGTTACAGAGCAATGTTACAGCTGATGAGAATTCACTAATCAGACTATGCAAAACGAGAATTAATTGTAATGGACTGATACGGCACCTTGGAAAAGAGACTAAATTACAGTTTTTAAGATTGCATTGAAAACAGGTCATTTTGTTCCCCTCTTTACCACCACCACCACCACCACCATCACCACCATGCATGCAAAAGTAAATTACCTGTCTTGTTTGCTAAGCTCATTAAAATCTCTTCCGTGAAAATGAGTCAATCGCAGAATCTGAATGTCAGGAGATGTTATGTAAAATATAGTAGTTTGATCTTTCCATCTCAGTCACTTTGGCTTAAAATGTTCAGTTGGGCTGATTTTACCCTGAGCCCACACACTGATGGAACCTGACAGGGAAGGGGGAAGAATGACTGACGGAGAAAAGGGAAGATGTTCCTCCAGGAGAGTGTCACCTACAGAGGAGATCTGGCAGAAAGATTTGCTCATTCTTTATCTCTATCACCAAAGATAACACATAGTTGGAGGGCTTAAAACATTCCATCCCCACCTGCCCCAGTAAAAACAAGAATAACAACAATAATAATATTATAATAAGAATTGCATTGCTAAGGGATTGATTTGTAGCAGAAACAAAAAATTTAGAATGGACAATGGCACAGTTGGGCACGTACATAAGGAAGCCAAATATATCTATATATTTATACATATACACATATATTTCCTTTTTTTTTCTTTCTCTCTCTAATGGCTGCACAGGAGGCAAGTTTGGGAAAAAGGCTCTATGCAGATTCCAAGATGCTGGTGCATAAAAGGAGCTTCCCCTATCTGCGCTGGGGACAGAAAGAAAACTGCAAATGGAGACCCAAAGCCTTCCTCCCCAGCCTTCAATTCTGCCAACAAAAGTCCCGTGTCCAAGGCAGTTAAAAAAAAAAAAAAGTAGGAATAGCACGCAAACACACACGCACACCGGTGAGGTGTGGTACCACTTGAAAACTATGACCCTGTACAATGGCTTTGCCCTCACGCCACAGGCGCTCCATTGGGGGTGAACGGAGGAAGCTGAGGGGGATGAAATGGTGGCCTTCTTTGCAGATACATCAAAGTCAGCTTCTGTGGAGCCAAAATAGGCCCGCCCCCAAGGAAGAGTCTGCTGTTGGCCAAGCTTTGGGTTGGATGTATGGAGTTGGCCAGTAGTAACTGCAGCTGGTGCTCAGTCTCTGATCTCTCTCTCTCTCACTTTCCGACTCCCAGCATAGACCACCACACGTCGGTCCCAGATGGAAATGAAGCTTCTCCTCAGAGTTCTATTGATGGCTGAAGCAAGAATTCAGAACTCCCCGGGTTTTTATTTTATTTTTTTTAATTTTATTGCATTAGGAAACAAAACTATTAAAGCATTGAAGACAGCCCTTTGGTGTCCCTGACAAGAAGATGGAGCTGGTTCTCAAGACGGGTCGTCCTGCCGGCCTCGGGTTCCCTTTGCCGAAAGCGTCTTGTTGTCCACCTCGTTCCCTTTCCGGTTTCATGGAGGAAAAAAGTCTGCCCACCGGGCATGCACATGCATGGCGAGTTTGGTTCACAGTGTCGGGTGAAGGACTACTTACTACTCCATGCCGCTGCGGAGGATCTGATTGGCCGCGATCAACATGACACTGATAATGAAGGCCATGGCAAAGGCGCATATTAAGCTCTTCCGGACACAGGTCTGTCGATTCTGCTTTTGGGAATGCACTGGGAGAGGGAGAGGAGGAGGGGAACAAGGAGGATGTGGAGAAAGGAGAGAGAAGCGAGAGAAAGGGCAGAGTGAGAAAGGATGCAGTACCCTCTGGATCCCGTTTCCATGTGCATTCAAACAACATTTAGTAAATGCCTGCTATGTAGGAGGCACTAGGCTGTGCATGTGGGACATGAAATCAAAAAGAAAAGAAAAGAGACAGTCCTTGCCTTCAGAGGGATTATATTCATCTATGGTAAAGGTTCTTAACCTGGAGACTGTAAATGTATATTTTTTAAGTATTTTGATAAGTGGATTTCAATATATTTTCAATATATGTTATATATTTAATATATTTCTATATTATATTTAATATTTATATATTAGATGGATAGATATTATATAAATATATTTTAAAATATGCTAAAGAGTTTTCACCAGACTACCAAAGGGGTCCACGACAGAAAAAAGGCTAAGAACACCTGTCTAGAGTGATCCTCCTGCATGACCCTGAGGGAATCCTTCAACCAACCTGTGCCTGTACTTCTGCATTTATTTCTGTGATAGACACTAAGTGATTTGTCTTTTGTTGAAATTGTTTTTGTATCCATTCATCTAGCCTGCTTGCCTTTTTTCTTCCTTCCTTCTTTCCTTCCTTCCTTCCTTCCCTCTCTCCCTCCCTTCCTCTCTTCCTTCCTTCCTTCCTCCCTCCCTCCCTTCCTTCCTTCCTTCCTTCCTTCCTTCCTTTCTTCCTTCCTTCCTTCCTTCATTCCTTCCTTCCTCCCTTCCCTCCTTCTCTCCTATTTCCTTCCTTCCTACCCAACCCCATGTTACTGGATGTTTCTTAATTTACAGGGTGTGGAGGCAGCACGGTCTAGTAGAGAGAATCTTGGACTTGGAGTTCAGGAAGGTCCAAGTTCAAATCATGCTTCAGACCTTCACTCTAACTCTGTGACCCTGGGCAAGTCACTTAATTGCTCTCAGCTTCTATTTCCTCACTTTTGAAGTGAAAATAATAATAGCACATCCCTCACAGGTGAGGATCAGAGGAGAGAATATGTGTAAAGCCCTTTGTACACTTTGAAGGGTGATGTAAGAGTAGTGAGCATCTTTGTAGCACCTTATGGTTTGCTAAGTACGCACGTTCTCCCATTTGGTCCTCACAACACCTTTGGAGAGGGTGCTTTTATTATCCCCATTTTTCAGATAAGGAAACCAATACACACAGAAGTCCAGTGACTTGCCCAAGTTCACAAGGCTGGCTAGTGAATATCTCAGGAAAGACTGGAAATCGGGTCTTCCTGCTTCCAAGTCCACCATGCCATCCATGGAGTAACTATTATTTGTGCCTAGAAAGGACCTTAAAGATGATTAATTTTACAGAGGAAGAAATTAAAGCCCACAGAGATCAATACAATTTATTAGGCACCTACTGTATACCAGGCACTACTAACCTTGAGAGATACAAAAACAAACCAAGGAAAACGAAAGGCAAAGCCCTTGCTGCGAAGAATCTTACACTAGATCAGAGGAGATAGTGTGAATATATGTATGTATGTACATACTTATGTATATGTGTGTGCACATGTAGATGTGTAACTTGATCAAGGTGATTCAAAGAGGAAGTTCCAAAGCTAGGATTTAAACCCAGATCTTCTGACTCAAAGTTCAGTGTTCTTCACATAATATCAATGGGGGAAGGGGGAATACAATATAGGTATAATGTGTACTTTCCAGTCCAATTGGAAGGGGGACTATCTGAGGAAATTGAGATTTATAGCCAAAAAACAACACAAGAAAAATAAACAATGACATATGGGCAAATGTGAAAATTGTGTGAGACTGCATCTGAGGTAGGGATTCTTAACCTGGGAACCCATGAATTTTTCTAAAAATACTTCTGATATCTGTATTTTGATATAACTAGTTTCTTTTGTTGTGTTATGTATTTCATTTTCTGCATTCAAAAGCACAATTCTGAGAATGGGTCCATAAGTTTCACCAAACTGCCAAAGGCATCCAAAGGTGCAGAGAAGGTTAGGAATTCCTGCTCTAATGGCCACTGGAGATCAGGAAAGGGAAAGATCACCCCAGGAAGGGCTGGATTAGCCAGGGAAGGCTACATTGAAGAGGGGGCTTCTCATCTGGGTTTCCAAAGGCAGAAGGATTTAGATGGGTAGAGAGGAGTGAGTAAAGAAGATAGAGGAAGGAAGAAAGGAGACAGGAAGAGCAAAGTCATTGTGGTTGACTGGGGGTGACTAGGAAACAGGAAGGAGGCTGAGTTCAATGAAACGGAGGGCTCTTATCTGTGAGTGCCATGGAATGCCAAGATGAAAGGGGATACCCAGTCCAACTTGCACCCAAACCAGAATATTATTTATAGCCCCACCTGCACCCCAACAAGTGGTTATCCAGCCTTTGCTCAAAGGTCTGAAGCAAGATCCCCTCATAATGTAGACCATTCCACTATTGGACAGCTCTTGATGTTAAGAATTTTTTCTAGCTCTTTCGGATCTGCCATCACCGGGTGGACCTGCCACGATGCAGATTTTCGTGAAGACTTTGACAGGGAAGACCATCACCCTTGAGGTTGAACTGTCCGATACTATTGAAAATGTCAAGGCCAAGATACAAGATAAGGAAGGTATTCCACCTGATCAACAAAGATTGATTTTTGCGGGCAAGCAACTGGAAGATAGACATACTTTGTCTTACTACAACATTCAGAAGGGATCTACCCTTCATCTTGTTCTGAGGATTTGTGGTGGTGCCAAGAAGAGAAAGAAGAAGTCTTACACCACTCCCAAAAAGAACAAGCATAAGAGAAAGCTTGCTGTTCTGAAGTACTATAAGGTTGATGAGAATGGCAAGATTAGCCGCCTTCCACGAGAGTGCCCTTCTGATGAATGTGGTGCTGGAGTCTTTATGGCTAGCCATTTTGACAGACATTATTTTGGCAAGTGTTGTCTAACCTACTGCTTCAACAAGCCAGAAGACAAGTCAATGTATATGTGTTAATTTAAAAAGTCAACTATTTAAAAAATAATAATTTTTTCTAGTCATCAATCTTATATTGTCCTTTTGATAACATTTATTCTTCATATCTACTGACCCTTTAGGCTTAATAGGGCTTAAAACATGACATGGATTTCTTCCACATGATAATTTTTTAAAGACTTGAACACAGTGTGTACTCTAAGCTTTCTCTTCTCCAGTTTAAACATTCCCATTTCCTTCAACTGATTCCCATGTGGCACAAATTTAAGACCCTTCCTCACCCTGCTTGCCTTTCTCTGGATACCTTCTAGTTTACCAAGTCCTTCCTTAAAATGTTGCACCCAAAACCAAACTCAATACTTCAATAATTCAATACTGGGCTTTGATCTTAGCTTTGTCACTATCTAAGTGACCTTGGGCAAGTAACTTGACTTACTTAAACTAATGGACATTGGCTTCCTCCTCTGAAAATGTGATGGTTGGAGTAGAAAATTTTTTGAAACTAAACTTTTTTGTTTTTTGTTATATATTTCACAACCATCAGAAAACATTCCAATATTCAAAGAATAATAAAAACAAGATTAGTTAGAAAATTATGAACTCCTAGTTTTTTGTTTTTAAATATATATTACACTTAACATATTATTAACAAAATTGCCCTATTTGTTTTTGTGTCCTTTTCTGAACTGAATAGACAATTGTAAAAAGATCTTTTATCTCTGGCATTCTAAGAATCCTTTATCTCCACATTCATCCTACTTTAAAAAAATTCAGTCTTGAAAGAAAGAAAAGACAAGATTTCAGAGTCAGAGAGAGAGGGGGCCTGTGACTTTCCTTTCATGGCATGAGGGCCTTCATCTTTAAACACGCTTCCTCTTCAATGCAAAATGATCAAACTCGTTCCCCCACCCCATCTTTCTGACTGCTCTTCCCCATGCCCCCTGCTCTCCTGGCCACTTGCAGGGTTAATGGAATATAAGATCCTCCCTGTCCATTATTAGGCCTACATGACCACATGTCCCCTTTTTCCCTTGGAACAGGGGCCATTTCTCAAGTCTAAAGCTACACAGGTATTTCAATCACAGATTTATATTTGCCCTGGGGGAGGAGCTTGCTTGAAGGAAGGCTTTCACACCTTTTGATACTGAGCCAGTTAGGCACTGAGTCAAGTGAGTTGTGATGCCTTCTGGCTCTGAGTCTTTTAGTGAAAACTGCATATACTTGGAAGTTGGTATTATACTTTGGGGCTCACTCATAGGAAGAATGTTTCTTTGTGATTTGACCACATGAGATTCTGGGAAGCCAATTGTTAAGGAGCTCCCTGGCTTTGTGAACCCAGATGTTGGTGCTCCCTGGTCTGGTGATTTAAATTCTTCTATTATTCTGTTTAGACAGTTAGAGCCCTGTCTATTGGATTCTTTCTTGCATGCTCACTTCTCTCTACTTATATATCTTTCTGATTGTTTAATTAAAGTAAGATTATTAACCCTTTTGAAGGTGTCTTTCCTTTAGAAAAGCAGATCAAAGAACCTGTGCTAGCAGCCCTTCTGTGTGCTGTTGTTACTGGTCTTACACCTCCATAGCAGCTGCAAATATCATTAGCTATCATTAATGATACACCAGTGAGAGCAGCAAAGTTACCATACTATGCTCCCCCAAGGTCAATGGCAGATTACTTACCTTCCTGTCCTCTCTCTCCAAGGTCAGCTGTGGACATAGACTGCCTGCCTGCCATTTGTTTTCCATTTCCCACCTACTGTGAACATATTTATAGCTACATACACAGACACATGTGTATAGCTATACATATGTATGCACATATAAGTGTATATACATATATATAGAAATGATTATGTTGACAGCATATACACACATATATACCTTCATATTCAGAGCTCACTTGGTTGACATAAATTCTGTAAGCTAACCAATCTCTCTTCTTGTAATGGCTTGTATAACAAGCCTGACCTTTGAAGCAACAAGGTGTCTCAGTGAATGGAACACTGCACCTGAAGTCAGAAAGACCTAAGTTCAAATCTGGCCTTAGACACTTACAAGCTGTGTGACCCAGGGCAAGTCACTTAATCTCTGTTTGTCTTAATCCACTGGAGAAGGAAACAGCAACCACTTCAGTATGATTGCCAAGAAAACCCCATGGACAGCATTGACTGCTATAGTACACGGGGTCATGGAGAGTTGGACACAACTGAATGACAGCTTGACCTTTACCTTTACTAGATAGACAGATATAGATTTATATGTACACACATATATACATATGTACATGTATCTATATATGCACATATAAATACATATATAAATACCTATATATATATGATTTATATAATTGCATGTGAACCATAATTTTTATTTTTGCTTTTTGGAGGGAAATTGGGGTTAAGTGACTTGCCCAAGGTCACATGGCTATGGCGGGGGGGGTTAAGTGTCTGAGGCCAGACTTGAACTCAGGTCCTCCTGACTCTAGGGCCAGTGTTCTATTCACTGCGCCACCTAGCCGCCCCCTGAACCACAATTATTTTTACCATGACGAGACCAAAGTCAGGAGAAATGACAAGAAACAAAAATTGGGGAATGGCTCAGGTTTGGCAGGTCAGTCAAGAAAGTTCAAATCTCATGTTCAGGTAGAACAACCATCATAGAAGTCATTCCAAAAACAGCCCTAAGTGACTAATTTCCTTTTGACCCAAGTGGTTGATTGAAGAAGTGATCAGTCTGAGAGGAGGAGAGTGAGAAGAGAAGCAAGTGGAGAGAAATCTCCTACTTGAAAGAGACTGAAAAAGCCAGGTTACAGTCCACAAGATCTTGTTCTGGGGATGCTTGTGGCTGCTTTTATAGAAAAAAATTATTCTGAGCTCAGGAAGAGGGGAAAGATCAGATCACCTCATGGAGGTGAGCTTGGCTTCATTTCTGGTAAAGAAGGAACCATTAAAGTCATAATTCAGCATTTTTGCACAGAGGATAAGTGCCATCTATTTTCTCTGAGGTGTGCCTGCCAAGCAGGCCCTCTTTTGAGGTTTTGAGAAAAAGGAAGGAGGATAAGCTCATCTCAACGCACCATTTAGTAGCTTCTTATTATGACTGATTTTACTGAAGCTGTAAGAGTCCTGAGGAGACAACTAAAGAAATCCCTTCATTTTCAGATAAGGAAATTGAGGTCTGTAGAAATTGATTGACTTGATCAAGATCACACAGGTAGTAATTGTCAGAACAAGGATTTGAACCCAGGCTTTCTGACCCCAAATCCAATGATCTCCCCATAGAACCCCATTGCCTCCGGGCATCCTGGGAGAAAGCCCAGATCATCCCTTCCTAGTTGTACCAGGAAATTCATAGTTGAGTTTCCTGTTGGGAACTCTAGTCTGAATGGGAACTATTTGTTGGTCCAAGTTACTTGATGAGAACTGTCATGATATCAAATATTAAGTGAAATTGGATTCCTGTTACTGACCATAAAATGTGTAGATGTCCTCATAAGCAAAAGTAGGAATAGCTTTGATTAGCTAAGTCCTTAATTTAAACACAAGGAACTTAGTTGATAATATAAATCATACTTAAATTTAGTGGTTCTTAACCTGGGACATGTGAACTTAAAATATATTTTGATAACTGTTTTTCCATAAGATTGATTTCCTTCTAATCACATATATTTTGTTTCATGCATTTAAAAACCTTATTCTGAAGAGGGCCACAAGTTTCCCCAGCCTGCCACAGGGGTCCAGGCACACAAAAATAGACTAAAATCTCTTCTAAGTGATGCCTTGGCTAATAGCCTCTCTGTCTATCCATATTAACCTAAGCTCTGTTGATGGACATGTCTTTATCTCTCTTAGCCTCAGTTTCCTCATTTGTAAAATAGGTCCAATACATCATGCTCCTGTGCATAGAATGTTGAGGTGAGGATTTCAGATTTACTGCCTACTATGTGTGAAACTGGGTAAGTCACCTTTGTTCTCTCTTGGCCTCAATAGTCACAGAACCAGCCTCTCTGCAGTGGATGGTGGCAGTGATGTCCTTTTCATTTCAGTGTCATCATTGAGGCTTAAATGCCCAAGGTGCCCAGCAGGAGCATCACTTAAGAGTGCCAGGCCCCAAGGTGGGCACCCTGGGGTCAGGCTGATGCAGCTCAAGTCATGACAGGTGTCTTTCAAGCCTGCAGGATAGGAGCTGGGGCTAGGGCTGCAAAGCCCTTTGCTTCACTCCCTCTTTCTTTCCTTCTTCCCTCTCCACTTTTCTTCCTTCTCTCCTTTCCTTCCTTCATCTCTGCCTTTCTTCTTCCTTTCCTCATTCTCTCTTTTCCTTTCTTCATTTCTACTTGTCTTCCTCCTTCTTTTCTTCATCCTCTCTTCTTCTTCTTCCCTCTCCACCTGTATTCCCTTCCTCATTCTTTCCTTTTCTTCCTTCATCTATACTTGTCTTCCTTCTTCTCTTCCTCAAGATCCTTTCCTTCCTTCAATTCTATTTATGTTCTTTCTTCCCTTCCTCATTCTTTCCTTTTCTTCCTCCCTCTCCAATTGTCTTTCTTCCTCCTTTCTTCATTTTCTTCTTTCCTCCCTTCTTAAGATCATAGATGTAAAGCTGGAAGGGACCTCAAAGGCCATCTAATAAAATCCCTTTATTTTAGAGATGAGGAACCTGAGGCCCAGAAAGTCTAAATCATTTCCTCAAGTCTATCCCCTTCCTTCCTTTCTGCCCAATTTTATCATCTTCTTTGGATGGGACAGAAGAAAGAGTGCTAGATTCAGAGGACCTGGCTTCATACCCTATTTGTGTGACCTTGGACAAGTCACCTCGCCTCAGTTTCCTTATCTGTGCAAAAGAGTTGGACTGGATGGTTTCTGAGGATCCTTCCAGCCCAAGATCTTGAACCCTACAATCCACACAAATACATACTGCTCCTGTTTTGAGTCTGAGTGACTCATAAGCATTGATTTGGATATTGTTTTAAAGAAAAAAATTATGTTGCTGTCCAATGTTCTAAAAGAAGGAAGAGGTGACTGGTGGAAAGTTGAGCTTGGTCATGAGGACCAGGAATCTCTCTGTCTTGAGAAAAGACATAAATAGTATGAGACTGGAGGAGGGGGATCATTTGGGGAATAAATGAGTCTCTTCCTCTTTTTTTGGTCGATGTGACAGAGAATGATGGATGAGTGCCTAGAATCTGCATCACATCATGAATTACGTGGTAAGTAAATCAGTGGCCAGCTTGATCAGTCTCAATGTACAACCTAATTTTGCATAAAGATACCTACTAAAGAGCAGTTGGAGGACAGGTGGCCAACAGGGCAGCCGGTCTGCGGGATTCCACAGACCTGAGCCAGGGGGACCAGATGACAGAATCACAAATCAGTCTCTGAGAGGAAATGAGAGGATGCACGTTGCAAAAGAAAATGGCTTCTGACTGAGAAGGTGCTTTGGTGAAAAGAACACGGCAAACTCAGGGTCAAACGAGTCAGCTTCAAGAGAAGTCTTAGCTCAGGCACTGATAAGCTCAGTGAACTTGGACATCATCTCATTGAGCCAAAGGCTCTTCATCTGTGAAAGGGGAACACTGGTACTCAGACTCTTTATACACCCAGATGGTAGGGAGGGTTTTGTAAATGATAAAACACTATGGAAGTGTGGGCAGCTAGGTGGTGCCATAGTGCTTAGAGCACAGGGCCTGAAGTCAGGAAGACATATTTCTGAGCTCAAATCCAGCCTCAAACACTTACTAGTTGTGTGACTCTGGGTAAGTCACTTAACTCCATTTGCCTCAGTTTGCTTATTTGTAAAATGAGTTGGTGTAATGGGAATGCAAATTTGGAAGATCTTCCCTGCCCCTAGGCTAAAGTGCACCAGAAGCCTGGGGAGGGAGGTTTGTTTTTTCAGTAGATACTTTTTGATTGACCAGTGGGTCCAAAAGGTTGTTACATTCTCTGAGCCAGGAGAAGGCTATATAAGCCCTGATGTGTAGCTTTGTTTTGGGACTCACTTTGAGAAGTGTTCTGTGATTTGATCTGAATTCTGGGAAGCCATTGTTGAGAGTCCCCCGGCTTTGAAAAACCCAGATGTGGAAACCCAGATGTTGACTGGGTATGGATGTAATGGCTGGACAGTTTGGAAAGCTGTCTACTTGATCTGTTTCTGTCTTGATAATTCTGCCTGTATGCTTTGAAGTTCGGGGTGCTGACCTATTCCCCCTGAACAAGGTAAACGATATATGGTCTGACTGATTAAAGTAAGCTTGTTAACCCATTTTGAGTTGCTTTCCTTTATCAAAGCAGATCCAAGAACCTGTATTGCTAGCAGCCACCCTGGGAACGCTGGGGTGCTTGCTGCTACAGTTGGATGAAAAGAAAACAGCAAACCACTCCAATATCTTTGCCAAGAAAACCCCCCAAGCTATCATGAAGAGTTGAGCATGACTAAAACAATGACTGAACAACAAGATGGAAGTATGTGCATTGTCCCAGCCTTGGTGGCACATGCCTGTAATCTCTATTATCAAAGAGGTTGAGGCTGGTGGAATTCTTGACCTCAGAGCTCTGAGCTACAGTGGGGTAAGATGATCAGGGGACATCACTAAGTCTGACACCAATGCGGTGAACACCCAGAGTTGGGCAGGAGGTTGGGGAGTGGGGATGCCATTCACTAAGGAAAAAGGAACTAGCCCAGGTCAGAAATGGAATGGGTCAAAGCCGCCATGATGTTCAGTAGTGGGACTGAGCTCATAAGAAGCCAGTGCGTTTTCAGCCTGAGTGAGAAAACAATCCAATCTCAAAAGAAGGGAAAAAAGCTAGAAAGAAAGAAACGTTATTGTCATTAATGCTCATGGGGCATTCATGTGGTCACTGGCCCATTCTGCTCTCAATTGCTTCTCATTCCTCTTTTATATATGAGGAATTATCATCAATACAGTACAAATAACCCGAGTGAAAGAATTGCCTCAAAATGATAAACTCTCTGCTATTAATAATAATAAATGAGAAGCACTGTGATGCAGTGAATAGAATGCCAGCCTCAGAGTCAGGAAGACCTGAGCTCATATTCTGCCTTTGACACAGTGTGGGACAGTGGAAAAGACACTAGTCTTGGAACCAATGGACATGGGTTCAAATCCTGCCTTTGCTACTTTCATAGCCTTGGATAAATTCTAATTCTAAGGAGTTTGGTCCAATCTCTCTGGGCCTTATTAATGGCCTCTAAGGCCCCTCTGAGTCTTAATTCTATGATTCCCTTTGCCCTTAATGTCTATTCTGTGGTTGTATCTAACAGTGCTGGGCCTTGCCCTGATGCTGTATACTAGGGACCTTTCCACATGGACTTTTCCCTTTGCCCTGCAGTTGAACTCCTAGTATGTCCTGTCTTCCTCTCTGAGAACAGGGTGCCTTAATTTTCCCTTCCTATTCTTAGCTTGGAGCACTGTGCCTGATGCCTAGTAAGTGATTGATCAATGCTCTTCCAATATCTATTCCATCCCATGACCTTGGGTCCATGAGCAAAGCCCTTCTTCACTTCTCAGCACTGTGGGTAATTCTAGAAGGCTGCACAGAAGGGGTCCAAATCTATATCTGGTAGAGGGAGCTCCTCACCAGGGGTTTTCTTGAGCCAATGAAATCACAGGCCTGGCCCAATAGAACAGTTCTAATAATGTGACTATCTGACATTTACATGGCACCTTTAGGTTTGAAAAGCTTTTCACATACATTATTTCATTTGGCCTTCATAGAAATCCTGGTAGGGAACTATCCCAGGTAGTATTTTTCCATTTTATAGATGAGCAAACAGTGTGGGG
>NW_027185798.1:13881077-13891134 GCF_028583685.1 Petaurus breviceps papuanus
TCTTTCTTTCTTTCTTTCTTTCTTTCTTTCTTTCTTTCTTTCTTTTTCTTTCCTCTCTCTCTCTCTTCCTTCTTTCCTTCCTGTTTTCTTTCTTTCCTTTATCTATCTATCTATCCAAATAGAAGCCTTCCATCAGCTCTTAACATGGCATAGATATTTATGAGGACCCAGCCTGTCCATTGGTTACCCATCATTCTCACTATGTGATCAGCTCACCTTTTCCTGGTGAATTCTTTCATGTCATTTTTCCTTCATAACTCTTCATTTGTAATGTGTTACAGCCTATTCATGCCCACTTCCCATTTGCCCCTTCCCATTACTCTTTGGGTAAACCTCAACCTCAATTCTTTAGAGATGGTATTATTCCAAGACATACAAAGCAAAGCAACAAGCATTTATGAAGCACTTGCTGTATTCTATGTACTGTGCTGGGGCTACAGCTACAAGTAAGATGAAAGATAGAGCCTGCCCTTGAGGAGTTTACATTCTAGGGGGGAAAGTAACACACAAAAAGGGGAAGCAGGTCCTGGTGGGAGGATGGCCACTTTGTTGAAATTCGCAGTCAGAAGCAGAACTGGGAGTGGAATGAAGGATGGCAATCCTGAGCCCCTCCTCAAAATGGAGGTCCTGAGGGTAGCTCACCAAGGGGAGACAGGGTTCAGCATAGGGAAGAAATGTTCAGAATGAGAAGGCCAACGTCATCAGAAGAACTTTGGCATTAAAAAGATGGCTTTTTGTGGGTGGGAGAAACTCAGGGCCATTAAGGTAATTTTGCCATTTCCCCAAAGTCATCTGACTCCTCTATAGGTCTGGGACCAGCTCCTTGTCCATTTGCAATGTCTGCCCTAGCTGTGTGATGTATGTGTATCCTACATGTGTGTTCATGCACATTCGTGTTCACAGGCACCCATATGGACCCAGAGCTGAAAGGTTAATCTGCCATCCTTAGGCTGACTTTGCCCCTTCAGAACTACCTTCTACTTGGATGAGCTATGTACCTCGATACATGCACACAGCCATCCCTGACAGACCTGAGGAGGAGCTGTTCTATCTTTATTTTTCTACCCCCTTCGACAGAGTAAGTGCTTAATAATGTTTGCTGATCACAAGACTAGCTACTGAAGGATTTTTTTCAAAGACAACATACTAGTCAGAGGGGCCGCAATCATGACAATAGTTGGAAGGTACAGTCAATGGAGGGCTCTTCCTGGAGTCCAGAAGAGCTGAGTTCAAATCTGGTCTCAGACACTAGCTGTGTGACATTGGGCAAGTCATATAACATTTTTTAGTCTCAGTTTCCTCATCTGTAAAATGGAGATAATAGCATCTACCTCCCAGAGTTGTTGTTAAAGATAAATATTTGCAAAAATGCTTTGTAAACTTTAAAGTTTATATGTGGTAGCAATTAACAATAATAAATATTATTCTTGAATTTTTATGGAACAATGTTATGTTTGGCCTTTTGTTGCTGTTACAGTTATAATGATTCACTAAAAGCGATCACATTCTATAGTTCTGTAGGATCCTGAGTTTAAAGCTCCTGAGGGACATCCTACTAGGTTTTCTTAGTTTCCCTTAAGATGTAGCCTCAGGGCCACATGTGGTCCTCTAGATCCTCATCCTCCTTTGACCAAATCCATACTGTGGTGGATTCAGTCAAATGGCCACACTTGAGGACCTAGAAGGCCACATGTCGCCCTGAGGACACAGCTTCCCCACTCGTGTGCTAGGATAATGCTTACTAGAGGATGGTTTGAGCCAACTGAAGACATGCAGAACAGATGAGAGGCCTCTTCACTGGGAACATCAGATCAGGCCACGATTTAATCAGTATTTTAAAAAATTTATTCCATTTTGTTGATATCTTTGGTTTTTCTATCACACTGATTTCTCAGTATATGCCTCCCGACCCTATCTAGCTGCCCATCCTTGAAACAAAGATTTTAAAAGGCGGCTAGGTGGCACAGTCAATGGAGTCCTGGACCCGAGTTCAAATCCAGCCTCAGATACTTACTAACCAAGTGACCCTGGACAAGTTGCTTAAATTCTGTTCCCTCTTCTATAAAATGGGGTAATAACAGCCCCTCCCTCCCAGAGTTGTTGTGAGAATCAAATGAGACAATAATAGTAAGCCCTTAGCACAGTGCCTGGCACATAGTAAAATGCTATATAAATGTCAGCTGTTGTCATTACCATTTAAAAGAAAGAGAAAAAAAAGCAAATTGCCAAAACTGTCTGACACATGGATTAGCTCTGATCACATACTCAGTATTCCGCACCCAGAGCACTCGCAGAACATTAAGAAATAGGTTTGCCAGGAGAACAAACGAGCAAACAAAACCCCTTCCATTGTCCCAGGGGAATCCAGTTTCCTTGGCTGGATTCTGTATTTTTATATTTTCATCAATATAGGCAGCTCCTAGTGAGGAAATTCCTTTTCCTTATACAGTTCCCTACCTGCTCCATAACTCCTAGTCTCAGAGAGTTTCCTGGGGCCCAGGGAGGTTGAATGATTTGTTCAGGGACAGAAAACAGCCATATCAGAGACATCTGCCAAAATCCATTCTTACTGATTCCTGTGTAGTCATTACTCTATGTAGCCTCTGAATTTTATAATTATTGTGTGTATATATTGCATTTATTTATTCATATATATATAATATAAGCTCTTTGAGGGCTATTTTGTCCAGTTATTTCAGACTCTTCATGACCCTATTTGGGGTTTTCTTGGCAGAGATATTGGAGTGCTTTGTCATTTCCTTTTCCAGCTCATTTTATAGATGAGGAAACTGAGGCAAATAGGGTAAAGTGACTTGCCCAGGGTCATACAGCTAATAAATGTCTAAGTCTGGATTTGAACTCAGAAGATGAGTCTTCCTGACTCTAGGCCC
Organism: Petaurus breviceps papuanus; assembly: GCF_028583685.1. Lineage (NCBI taxonomy): Eukaryota > Metazoa > Chordata > Mammalia > Diprotodontia > Petauridae > Petaurus > Petaurus breviceps. Next base: position 13,883,969 of record NW_027185798.1, read on the forward strand.
AGTGCTCTATCTACTGCACCCACTAGCTGTCCACTGGATAACCTTTGTAAGTTATAAAGATAAACTTTAGGGAGTTTCAGAGGACTAAAGTATACAGTGATCATATTAAGTATATTATCCCCAGGAATTTATAGGGATTTGTATTAGGAACAGCAACTTCTGGCTACCAGTCATCGATAGTACATCATTCATTCATTCATTCATTCATTCATTCATTCATTCATTCATGTCATATTAATTCAGAATTTAGGATGATTGTGTTAGACCAGGAAAGTTTAAATGTACAGAGAAACTCAGGCCCAGAGAGAAAGGGCTGATGCCCAATGTCATGTAGCTCAAAAGATGCAGGCTTGGAATTGCAGCCTACATACTCTGACTCACCCTCCAGGGTTCTCTTGCCTACGTCACTCTGTGTTTGTTAAGCAAAGTCATTGTGTGAACAAGATGGCAGGGGGCATGTTTAATCTACTTAAGGAGAACAAACTGTTTCCAAGTAGCTTGGCAGCCCTTGTTTGCAGCTAACGAATATGATTTTCCCCCCCAAATGCTGAGCATATTCATTAAAGCAGGACCAGCAGGACCTCGAGTTGGGAGCAGTTTGTTAACCATTGCTTTGTGGTACAGTATGTACCTTGCATACAATGAAAGTACATTTGAATAGCCTATAATTCAGACTTATCTTTAGCCCAGACTGGCATTTCCCTCAATTAATCAGAATCAGTGAGTGAAGTTTCTCTGGACCGAAGGCTGCCCTACCACCAACTGCTCATGAAGAAAACTTATTGGCCCAGAAGATTTACTCACCCCCTTTTCTGCAGGACTTGCAGTGAGTCTGGACGACAACCCTTCCACGCATTTTTATTGGATTATTTCAGTATCTGAATGTGCGACTCCATGATCATTCCGTTCAATTTTATTCACACTATAGCTCTGTTTGGAACTCATTCTATTTAGAGTTTGCCTGGGCTTTTCTTATGTGGGGATTCTATTCTTGGGAAATAGATCATAGCAGGAGGTCAAAGGGACCTCAGAGGCCATCTACTTCAACCTCTTCATTTTACAGAAAAGGAAACAGAGGCTAAGAAAGGTTATGCTGCTACCTTCCCAAAGTTACGTCCAACCCGGGTCTCCTGCTGCCAGCATGAGAGCTCTCTACTTTCTCATACCTCACTGCCTCTAAAGGGCTCCTCTTTTGTGCTTTGGTCAACTCTAGATGCTACCACTATGAAGTGGTTACCAAGAGTAACTCTGGCATCAATTATAACAATTAAGAAATCATTAGAGGGGTAAGCTAGGTAGCAAAGTGAATAGAAAACCAGCCCTGGAGTCAGGAGGACCTTCGTTCAAATCCGGCCTCAGATACTTAATACTTACTACCTGTGTAACCTTGGGCAAGTCACTTAGCCCCAATTGCCCTGCTCTCCCCCCTCCAAAAAAAAAAGCAAAAAAAGAGAGAGAGAGAAATCATTGGAGAATTCAATTTAAAAATTTAATATTTGGCTTTGTTCAGAAATATTCCCAAATGTCTAGAAAAAGAGAGCATTTAATTCATTGAAGAAGCAAACTTTAAGCAGGTGAAAAAAGCATTGGGTATTTTTTTCTGTTAGTGGACTTTTATAGGAGCCCTGAGCTGCAAAGGAGGAAGGAGGAAGTGAGTGACTTGGTCATGAAGGAAACATTCTTGTTTGAAAACAAACAAACACAGTTAGAAAAAAGGTGGCATGGGGAAATGCATAGTATCCTAGACACGTCACACTTATATAGTATTTACAGATCTACAAAGCACGTTACATATTTTACTTGATTTTCTAGGAAAATTTGAGGATATCATTAAATCATAGAATTAGAGTGAAATATCATATAGTACAACTTCTTCATTTTTTACAGATAAGGAAACTGAGGCCCAGAGATGTGAAGGGCTCTGCCCTAAGTCATGCTTGAAGTCAGGTTTGAATCAGGGATCTTTTGAAGTAGCCCTAAGAAAACACATGCAGGTACTTAGTATTATCGAGCCCCAGAGGAGAAATATACTTTTATCTATATGAAAAAGACTTGGGGGAGGCAGCAAGTTTAGGCAGTTTTCAGGTAGGTAACTATGCCTGGGGAAAATCTTACCATTGGCTGGATACCATTGGCCCCCATTTTTCACCTAGTGGTTACTATTGGAATTGCAGGCATAGTGCTTAAGAGAAAACAAGGTCTTGTATTTCTAAAGCTTGTGAAGTCCTGATGCTGAATATGGGATGGGCATGGACTTAGGTGAGTTGCATGAAGTAGGCATTCCCCACAGGAAGGGATCAGCAGAGGTTCTGGGAGCACCATCCACTTGATTTCTGCTAGCATCTCAAACCCTGTGTCCAAAAGAGCATGCTTCATCTTTTCCCCAAACCATCTCCAAAGTTCCCAATTCCTGCAAGGCTGGCACTTTGCCCAAGTTCACTGCCTAAGCGATCCCTGTCTTTTCCCTCCCCACCCTGCCCCCATAGCAGTAGCCAGGTTTTGTTGACTCCATCCACCCTTGCATCTGTCTCCTCACTCACCCCCCAAGTTCTGGTCCTCTCCACCTCTCACCTAATCTTTCCTGCCTCCTAATTCGTCTCCTACATCCAACCTCTCTCCCCTCCAATCTCATCCTCCACATAGCCACCCAAATAATCTTCTGAAAGCATAGGCATTACCATCACTCTCCTGCTCAAAAAACTTCAGTTTTCTTCCAGGACAAAATAGATTCGCCTTAGCCTGACATTTAAGGAATGACCCCCATCGTCTGCCCCAACCCACCTTTCTAGCATTATTTCACATTTTTCCTCTATCTCAAGACCTGGAATGGTGCCTAGCACATAGCAGGAAATCAACAAATGCTTATAGATTGGTTACTTTGTTGCAGGGCATTGTGCTGAGTCCAGGGGATAAAAAAGATTATAGAATGTAAGTTGTCTGAAAGCAGGAACTTTTGTCTTTGTAGCCTAGCTTCTAACATATCACTTGGCACATTGTAGGTACTTGGTAAAAATAAATTTTTTGATTGCCTGGTTATTTGTTTGTTTGACTGATTAGTTTGTAATCTCCTTGAAGGCAGGGACTATCTTTAACTTCTTTCTGTATCTTCAGTGCCTAGCACAGTGCCTGCTACATAGTAGGCACTTAGTAAATTGAATTGATATACTCTCCTTTCAGCTAAACTGGACTCCTGATGTTCCATGGATTCACCATTGCATAAGGCAGTCAGGAAGTCCATTGCCAGATGTCTGCCTGCCTTTATGCTTTCCCAGAGGTCTGTCTCAAAGCTTCCTATCTACCTCCTCCTCTAACCCTTACCTTTATTCTAGGCTCTTCTCAGGCACCAGCTCTAGGAAGCTACCTGCTATCATTCCTTTTGTATCACTATTGCCATCACCCAGGTAGGAACTTAAGAAATCCTTGTTGATTGACTAATTGTTCCCGTGGCACTTTGCCTGGAGCCCTCCTTTGCTCCTTTCCCTCCCTTCTTATCTGTGTACATGCTTTCTCCTGCCAGGGGAATATAAACTCCATGAAGGCAGGGACTATTTGGTTTGTATCTTTGTAATCCTGGTGACTCCTTGCACACAAGCTATGCTTAATAAATGTGGAATTGAAAATACAGAAACTAGTAGAGGTCCCATACCTCTGAAAGACAGACATCTTAAGTAATTTTAGTTTCCTTCCTTAAGGCTACTGCAAAAATAGTTTCCTGGGGTGGGGGGAGACTATGTACATTCTTCATATACCAAAGTCAGGGCAGCAAGTGTCTCCTCACCTAAATACCGGATTAGGTGGGGCTGGGTTGGCAGTGGCCTAAGCAAGTGGACCTACCTCCTTCAAACTCTGTCTGGCAGTTTCCTGAGTTCTCATTCAGGCTCTCTTCTTCATTGATAATAATGTTTTCAATGTCTTTCATCGTTAGATGATCCCGGAATGCATGGTACAGGATATGCTTCAGCTCCTCCAGTGTTATCCTTTGCATGTCAAACTGCAGAAAGAGAAAGAGGGTGAGGTGGCTTTGAGCATGACCAGTACATACAATAGGTACCTCTTGTCCCTTGAAGGCAGCTGAGGTACAACAAAGTTAGGCATCCTTGCTCTGAGTCCAGCATTTAATGTAAATACTGATTTGACTGAATGTGTTATCTCATGCTTAGAATCAGAAATTTAGAGCTTGGAAGGACCTTAAAATATATCCAATCTGATACAAACCCTCATATTTTACAGATAGAAACTGAGGTTCAGAGAAATTAAGTGACTTTTTCTAAGGTCACAGAGAAGCATCAGACATACTATCTAGTAACCATATAACATACTCTGCTTGCTTCTGTTTTTCCTTTTAAATAGCATTTTTCCAATCTCATGTAAACATAGTTTTTACCATTCATTTTTAAAAATAAAACGTTTAGTTCCAAATTTTCTCCCTCCCTCCCCTCCTTCCCTCCTCCCTAAGATGATAAGCAATTTGATATAGATTATACACACACTCACATATATATATACATATATATGTATATATATATATATATATATATATACACACACACACACACGAATATATATTCTGATTCTGCCTCTAATACAGAGAGGCCACAGGTTAACAGGGAAATACACAAACATTTGTTTTAGTACAGAGAGCCAAACTTTATGTCTCATTTTTTTTTTCTAACTGGAGGTTCTGAGTTATTGTGATTGTATCATTAACGTTTTATCTGATAAAAACTATCAAATACTGAAGAAAGGGAACACATGGACTCAAAGACCATAATATTTCCCCAGGTTAAAAAGTGAGCTAATTGTTGAAACAAGTTGAGGCCGATTAAATCTCCAGAGATAAATAGGTTAGAAAGGAGAGGGCAATTGGTGAATAATAGATTACACTAAATCACCACCAGGATCAAACAAAGAAGACTTATGAAGGATTCAGCTCCATCCCTATCCAGCAAGGAGGAGGGAGCAGAAACGATAGACTACTGGCTGGCAAAATCTATACTGTGTTGTAACTCCTAATGGAATTAAACTGAAAATTCCTGATACCCTTCCCCTCCAAATTGAGTTCTTTGTTTAAACAAAAAAATAATAAAGCGAAAGCTCCTTATCTGATTATTTCTGACAAAGTATAGAACATAGGCAAGTCTGTCCTAGTAATTCTCCCATCTCTCTGAAGAGAAAAGAGAAGGAGATATTGCTCATTGTTTGTTCTCTAGAACCATTATTGGTTTTTTAATTTCCCAGAGCTTGGTTTCCTTTTAGTGATGTTTTTTTTTTCCCCATTCACATCATTATAGTTACCAAGAGTCAGTATAATATAGCAGATAGAGAGCCGGCCTCAAGTCCGACAGATCAGGGTTCAAGTCCCTCTCCTGAGAATTTTGACTGTGTGACCCCAGGTAAGACATTTTTCCTGCCAATGCTCCATACAACTAAGATTATACATTGTACTTTGGAAGACCTGAGAATTCTGATTGATGCAATTCCTAAGCAGATTTTCAGAAGAGTGCTGATGAAGCATCTCATTCATCTCCTGACAGAGATGATAGACTCATGATGCACCATGGGGCATAGAGTTTGGGACATGATAAGTGGGGGAATTTGATTTGTTGCGACTGCATATTTGTTACAAGGGTTTTCTTTTTCTTTATTTTCCATGGGGGAAGGGGAGAAATAGGAGGGAAAGAAAACAAATACTTCTTTTTTTTAAAGCAATCTGGGTTAAGTAACTTGCTCAAGGTTACACGGCCAGTTATTTCTGGGTGGGTGCTAAGTGTCTGAGCCCGGATTCGATCCCCAGGTCATCCCGACACTGGAGCCGGTGCTCTTACTCGCTGTGCTACCTGGCCGCCCCACAAATACTTCTTTATGGAAGTTTTTTTAAAGACTACAAACTATAGAGCAGATAAATAGCCTGTACCAGAAGAGGGAGTTTCCTCGGCAGAAATTCCTTATCGCAATGAAACCACAGGTCAAGACCAAAAAAAAAAAAAAAACCAAAAAACTCAACTGTGTTATACATTTAGTTCTACTTACTTTGTTCTGACTTGGTTCACATAAATCTTCCTATGTACATCTGAATTCCTCATAATTGTCATTCTTTATAGCACAATAATACTCCATTACAATTCATATGTGACAGTTTGTTCAACCATTCCCAATTGAGGGTTACTCCAAGAATATGTTCTTAAGTTGCTGCCATAAATCAAATCCAAATTCTTGCCTCAATGCAAGGGAAGTTGGTGATTTAAAGGACTCCCAAAAGGAGAAAATCCTTTTAAATGGGTAGCAGAAAAAGCAGGGCAACTAGGTGGCTTAGTGGATAGAGTGCTGGGTCTGGAGTCAGGAAGACTCATCCTTCTGAGTTCAAATCCAGTTTCAGACACTTACTAGCCGTGTGACTCTGGGCAAGTCACTTAACCCTGTTTGCCTCAGTTTCCTCATCTGTCAAATGAACACACTTTATTATTTGGAGAAGCAAACCACTCTAGTATCTTTGCTTAGAAAACCCCCAATGGGGTCATGGAGAGTCATATGTGACTGAACAAGTGCCATATAAAAGCTTTCTATTATTATACCTCTAATTAAGAGGCACTGAATTTAGTCCCTCCTCTGCCACTAACTTGCCCCATGATCTTAGGCAGGTTATTTCTCTCTGGCCATCAGATTGTTCCTCTGTAAAATGAAGAGTTTTACAGGCTCATGGATTTAGAACTGGAAGGCAGCTTAGAGGTCATCTAGGCCAACCTCCCCATTTTATAGATGAGGAAACTGAGCACCAGAGAGAGGTTAAGGGATTTGTTCAAAGTCATGTGGCCCTCTCACCTGGAGGATCCCTCAGCCAGCCCCAGCTCCTTTCTGCCACTGCTGAGCTCCTATTAGTCCTGCCCAGGCTGAATAATCTGCACTTCCTCCATCCCCTGGCTCTGCTCGGGGCTAAAGTCATACCCCTAGTGAGGTTTCTGCCACATCTGGCTGCCTCTCCCTTGCCCTGTCTTCGGACTTTCTTTGGTGAGTTGGTTTTCCCCCAAGCTCCTTAAGGGAACAGTCCTTCTTTTTGCTTGTATTTGTGCCCCCAGTATTTAGAAAGCATCTGGTATATAATAAACACTTAACAAATACGTTCTTCCTTCCTTCCTTCCTTCCTTCCTTCCTTCCTTCCTTCCTTCCTT
>NW_027185798.1:13891144-13895141 GCF_028583685.1 Petaurus breviceps papuanus
CTTCCTTCCTTCCTTCCTTCCTTCCTTCCTTCCTTCCTTCCTTCCTTCCTTCCTTCCTTCCTTCCTTCCTTCCTTCCTTCCTTCCTTCCTTCCTTCTTTCCTTTCTTTCTCCTTCCCTCCCTCTCTTCCCCTTCCTCCCTTCCTTCTTTCTTCTCTTTCATCCTTCCTTCCTGTTTTCCTACCTTCCTTCTTTCTTTCCTTCCTTCCTTCTTTCCTTCTCTCCTTCCTCCCTTCCATAGATCTATGATTCTATTATTCCATGACCTCCAAGGTTCCTTTCAGGCTAAATCTATGATTTAAGCTCCATAATCTCCCTGGATGGCAGTTGCCTTCTCTATAAAATCAGGGGAGTAAACTAGATGGCTTCTGAGGTCTTCTCTAGTTCTGTATCAATAATCCTAGGACAAAATGGACCACATGAGCCCCTAAGGCATTACCATTTTGTGAACAATAGCCTGCATCTTCAGACTTTCTCCTCCATCCTTTTCCTCCCCTCTTCCCCCTCCTCCTGTCTTTCTCTATAAAGCAATTCCCACCTTGCTTTCAGCCTGCATCTCTGTTCAGCAAGATGAAAGGTGGGTTACCCAGACTTGTTGGCAGGTCCAAATGAAACAAGTTCAAGTCCATTTACACAGGGAAGGGGAAATGAAGGAGAATGGTAAGGTGGAGGCTCCCTGAGCTGCCTTCTCTCCCAGACAAAAATGGAGTTTGAAGCTGAGTCAGGCCAAGGATGTTCTGGGTCCAAGGAGATCTGAGCTGAATTCAGGTGATACTGATCTGCCTTTCAGATTTAATGGTGGAAAGTTCAGTCTTAAGCTTGGGGAAATGCTGCAAGGTGGGGGGAGGGCTATGGATTGGAAGGAAGCATGTCAACATGTGTTGAAATTCATAGCAAGGAATTGGGACCTAATGACAAAGGGGATTGGGAAGCACAGAAGACTTCTGAGCAGGGAATCCTCATGGCAATCACGACACAGAGGAAAGAGCACCGAACTCAGGCTCTGGCTTTCATTTGTCCGAATCACCAGGTTGGGCAGATCAAATTAGTTATGAGGTCATCTTAATCTCTGAGGATCTCCTTGGCAGTAAAGCAGAGATACCTATAAAATCTAGCTGGCAGGGCTGTCATCAGGGTGGCCTTAAACAAGTGGATTGCACTAAGGTCTTTCCATAATAACAGCTAGCCATTATACAGTGTTTTCCAAAGTGCATTCCATATTATCCCATTTGATCCTCATATCCATCCTGTGAGGAAGCTGCCATCATCATCTCCATCTTACACTCACTAGCTGGGTGACTCTGAACCAAACATTTAATTTTCTCAGCCTCAGTTTCCTCACCTGTAAAATGGGAACAACAGTAGCACTGCCATGATAGGATTGCAGTGAGGATAAAATGACAGAACACATACGGAAAGTGTTTTTGCAAAGCTTAAAGTGCCGTATAAAAGCTTTTTATTATTATACCGCTAATTAAGAGGAATGGGTCAATTACTAAGACGTGGCCCTTGAAACAAAACACAATGCTCCCTATGTGGTCTGAGCAGGGCAGAATACAACCGAACGCATCCTTCCCTAATCCTGGACACTGTGACCTGTTAACAACTGTTGAGGTAAGTCACTGTTGGGTCATGTGGAGCTGGCCACCCACTCACTAACACTCCTATATCTCTTCCCACACAAATGGCTCTACCCCATCCTGTGTTTGTGACATTGATTTTTTAAACTCTCATATATAACTTTACATTTGTCTATATTAAATTTCATCTCATCAGATAAAATACACTATTCTACTCACTGGGGATCAATTAATTAATAAGGATCTATTGAGTGATAGGCATTAGGGACAATAGATTAAAATGGAGCATTTCCTGCCTCCAAGGAGCTTATATTCTACCAGGCATGGCATGTTCACAGAGAGGAAAATACAGCATACATGCAAAATAAAGGCAAATTATTAGCAGTTAGGGATCCAACAAAGTTTCTTAGTCCATGACTTAGGGTTCTTGCCTATAGACACCAGAGAGACTTCTAAGCTGGCACAAAAGTCTTGCTGTTGCTGGCTCCCTAGAGGTTCCCTCACATATTCAACAATGCATGTTAGATTACTCAATAACCCATAGGCTTTATAATGATGCTCCCACCCCCAGTTTTATTTTGTTCCCTCTCTGGTCATAGGATCATATATTTAGAGCTGAAAGGTGACCCTGGAGGTCATCTAGTCCAACCCTCTTATTTTACAGATGAGGAAACTGAGGCTTGGAAATTAAATGCTTTAGCCAATGACACGGAGATTTAGTGACAGGCCTGGGATTTGAACCCAGGTCCTCCAGGTTCATAGCCAGGTGTTTTCCACTACCCTACACTGCTCTTTCCAAACCATTTTTATCTTTCCTTAAATGAGACTCCTTCAGAGTTGCTTCTTTTAGAAGAAGAGAGCCTGATAGTTGCTGGGGTCACCCTATTCCTCATAGGGTCCTATATTAAGCACTATTTGCCGAGCATCCCTGAGTCAGCCCCTTCCAAGCTGGGGCATTGCCCCCAGGGGCAGAAGGTAATGTAGCAGATCAGCCTGGGGACTCATGAAGAGGCTGCTTAGGCTGGTGAGTTATTCCTGGTCACCCTTCCTGGATCTGTGTGAAATGAATGGAAAATTGTCAAATGCAAGTGAGAAATCATTTGGACAAAACAAAACTTCAAATCCTTGTACATGATTTGATTTGGGATCTTTTCTCTCACCAGGCTTCACCCACTGTAGGAGGAGATGGGGCGGGGGAAGAGAAGGTGCCGTGGTCTTTGATGAAATGTTTCTTGCCACAGAAAGTGAATGTCAAAAGCTTTGGAGTCTATCTCTAAGAGACTCATGGGCACAGCCTCACAGACACTACCTCATGGTCTCATGGGCACAACCTCACAGGCACAGCCTCTAGGGCATAGCCTCATGGGCACAACCTCCCGGGCACAGCCTCACGGGTATGGCCTGACAGACAAAACCTCACAGGCATGACCTCATGAGCACAGCCTCATGGGCACAGCCTCAGGGGAGTGGACAAGAATGAAAATGTATGAGCGCCTCTCATCCAAAGGAAAACAGCAGATGGCCTGGCCCCACAGCCTCAGGTGCCAGATAACTCGTGCATATCCCAAGACCTTTACATGGACATTTAACATAGGGAGCAGTGGGACATAATGGAAAGAGCAGAGAATGTCAGGTGAAATCCTAGCTGTGCCCCTTCCCTTTAAGTTTTGGGCCACTTACCTCACCTCCCCCAGCCTATGTTACCTGATCTGTAAAATGGGAATAAGAGTGTAGTACTTGCACACTCCTCACTGAGTCCTTGTGACCATCACATGAGATAATATACCATGAAATGCTTTGAAATCCACAAATCACTGTAGAGATTCAGGCTATTAGTTTTATGGACATAAGCAACATCTGTGGTATAGTGGGTAGAAAATCAACCTCAGGGTCAGAAAGACCTGGGTTCTAGTCCTTCCCCTGACACATACTAGCTGTGTGACCCTGGCTAAGTCCCTTAATGTCTCAATACCCTAGGCAACCCTCTAAGACTAATTTTCAGAGCAGGTATTGATGATCTGCAAAGGTAGAGGGGCATTTCCTCAATGAGAAGTGCCCAACACTAAGGAGGTATCAGGTCTGGACAAAACACATACACATACACTCAACACTGTAATATGGACTTAGACTGCATTATCAGAGAAAGAGAACAGGCAAAACTCAAGAATGAGCTCTATACTGATTAGATTCTAGTGCCTTCTCTCTCTCTCTCTCTCTCTCTCTCTCTCTCTCTCTCTCTCTCTCTCCTTCTCCCTCTCCTTATCCCTCTCTCCTATCTCTCTTCTCCTCCTCCTTTTCCCCTTTCTCCTTCTCCCTCTCCTCCTTCTTTCTTTCTTTTTTGTTTTTCTTTCCCTCCCTCCCTCCCTCCCTCCCTTCCTTCCTTCCTTCCTTCCTTCCTTCCTTCCTTCCTTCCTTCCTT
>NW_027185798.1:13895151-13904911 GCF_028583685.1 Petaurus breviceps papuanus
CTTCCTTCCTTCCTTCCTTCCTTCCTTCCTTCCTTCCTTCCTTCCTTTCATCTTTTTATTTCTTCTTTTCTCTCCTCTCTCTCTCTGTCTTCCCCCCACTCTATTTCCCCCTTCTTTCTTTCTCTTTTCATATACACATACACATACATATACATATATACACACATACACTTGTACTTGAATATATGTGCACACTTGTATATACATATATACACACATGTATATATTTGCACATACAGTGTGTATCTATACACAAAGGATATACATGCATATACACAGGCAGACCTATAGTACACAACATATATATTATGTACATACATACACACATATACATCCCTAATGAGGACTACATTACAAAAAAGATGGAACAAACCAGCCTCTGTCCTAGTGAAGGCTGCAGTCTCATTGGCAAAGTAAGTAGCGGATAAGCATAATACAAGTTATAGCTTAATGACAATGACTGGGAAATATTGGCGCCAACTCTGTCAGTCACCAAGTGTTCATTAAGCAGTGACTGCTAGGTAGGTGCTAAGTGCCAAGGATACAAAGAGCAGCAGAAGCCAAAGCCCAGTTCCTGTTGTCAAGGGGCTCCCATCCTGACTGTGTGACTCTGGGTAGGTCACTTAACATCACACTGCTCCAGGCACCTGACTCTTAACTTCCCTGGGACTCAGTTTCCTCATCTGAAAAATGAGAAGGTTGGTCCTGATGGTCTCTAAGGTCCTTTGCAGGTCTAATTCTATAACCCTATGACTAGGCACAGATGAGGTATTGGTGGAGGGATTTCCCCATGCCAGCGGAATTGTGAGCTTAGATTAATAACAGCCACCACAAACAACAATAATAACAATGACAGTATCAAGGAAAACTCACAAACTTGTATCCCTTTGAAACTTGAAAGGAAGTGTTTTACTCAGAACAATCCTGTGTGGCAAGTGGAGCAGGCATATTCATGCTTCTTTCACAGAAGAGGAAAGAGAAGTGAAGTGACTTGTCCAGGGTCACACAGTAAGGAAGTGTGAAAGGTAAGATTGGAACACAGCTCTCTCCGAGGATCCAGGCTCCTGCTCTTTCCATTATGGCACACTCCCTGAAGACCACCAAGCAGTAAGGGTAGTTTAGTGCACGTGAAGGGAAGGGAATCAATTAGGAAAAGCTTCATGGGTCGGCAGCCCCAGAGCTGCACTTGGAAGGAAGCGGGGTGTTTCAAGAGGCAGAGATGCTGGGGGACACCTTTCCAGGTTGGAGAGATAGTGGGCACAAATGGCAGGAAGAGGAAGCATTCTTATTGGCCTGGAACATTATTATTATTTTAATAAAAAGGGCATTTTTTAAAGTAATACCTTGAACCTGGGCAAAAGTATGAAATCTTTCAGAGCTTTGGCAACAATCTGCTCAGACTTACCAATGAATCACCCAGTGTGACAGCAAAGTCATCTCCAATGAATCATACACAAGCTTTCACATTCAGTCTAGAGCACCAGGAACTGGTGGTAGACAGATCCCTCAGGAAGTCCATTCTTGCCATCCCTCCCAGGGACTCCTGAAGACTTGATGTCTGATGGTATGGGAAGCAGCCATGAATGGCTAAGCAAGAGTAACTGAGCTTATGGTGCAGCTCTTGAGAACAGAGAGGGGAAACAAAGGCACCCAAGTGCCCCTGAAGAGATGAGAAGATAGCTCCTATCCTGTTTGGGGAGAAGAGTTGTCTATGGCACGCTTCAAGGACAACTCTGATTTAGAAGAGAGTAAAGCAAAGAACAAGGGATTAGAGGTGAACTGGTACAGGGCAGAGAGGAAGGCTGGCTCCTTGGTGTTTGCTCTGATGACAGCCATGTTGCCTTATTTCTGGACAGTCAGATGTGCCTGGCCCAGTGGAAGAGACACGTCCATCTTCTCTCCCTCCTATCGGTCTGACCACTCCTTATTTCCTTTACTGAATCCTCATTCATGGCATGCACACTAGCTGTGGGGACACTCCCAAGGCTCTTTGCTATTTATGTTCTCACTTGGTGATCTGCTCAGAACCATGGATTCAATTATCATCTTTGGCCAAAGATTCCTGGATCTAGGGAACCTCTCTCCTGAGGACCAGTTTCACATCAACAATTGTTTGTCAGGCAGCATCAAATGTACATCAGATAGACACCTCAAATTCAATGTATTCAAAACAAAATAAGTTTTCTTTCCCTGAAAATATGCCCTTCTTTTAAATTTCCTATCACTGTGCATGGTACCACCATTCTTCCTATTACCCAGGCTCAAACCTTAGTGTTCTCCTCTGCTCATTGTCACACACATATCAGTTGCCAGATTTTTTCAATTCCACCTTTACAACAATTCTGGAATGGGTCCCCATCTTTGCACTCATATTGGTGCTACCCTCATCCCTCTCACCTGAACTGTTACAACTTCCTTCCAATTGGTGTCCCTGCCTCGAGCCTCTGTCCACTCTAGTAATCCTCTATGCAACTGCCAAAATGATTTTTCTGAAGTGTGACTGGCCATGTTACTCTCCTCCTCTATAATAATAGGAATAACAACATCAACAACAACTAACATTTACATGGTGCCTACTATGTGCCAGGCAATGCGATAAGAGCTTTCTAATTATTGTCCCATTTGATCTCCACAAAACCCTGAAAGCAGGTGCTATTATTAACTCATTTTACAGATAAATATGTGGAGGTGAACAGAAATTAGGTGAGTTGCTCAGAGTCACAGTTAGTAAATGTCTGAGGCTGCATTTGAATTCAGGGCTTCCTGACTCCAGGCCCAGAGCTCTCTCCACTGAGCTACCCAGTTGCCTGCCTACTCAATTCAATGACTCCCTTTTATCTCTAGAATAAAACATAAACTTTTTGTCACTTAAAGCCCTTTACAACCTGGTCCTTTCCTATCTCTCTAGTCTTCCTAAGTGTTACTCTCCCTCAGGGTCAAGCTATACTGGCCCATTTGTTGTCCTTTACATATGAAGTACCATATTTTATCTCTGTGACTTTTCATTGGTTGATCTCCATGTCTGGAAAGTGCTTCCTCCTAACCTCCACCTCTTCAAATAACTGGCTTCCTTAAGATTCAGCTCACTGGCCACTTCTTGCAGGAGACCCTTCCTGGTCTCCCTGCCCCCAATTCTTAGTACCTCCCCCTCTAAGGTATCATTTATCTGGTCCCAGGCTTCATAACCTGGGGTCTATAAACTTCCTTTTAAAAATATTTTTAAAACTTTTCCCCTCTAATTTATTTCCTCTGGAATCATATGTGTTTTATATATTTAAAAACATTATTCTAAGAAGGATTCGCAGGTTTCCCCAGACTGCCAAAGGGGCTCATGATACAAACAAGGTTAAGAACCTTTGATTTACTCTGCATGAATCTTTTATAGAACAATTGATATTCATGTGGTCTCCACTATCCGAATATAAGCTCTATGAGGGCAGGGGACTTATCTTGATTTTTATTTGTATCCCTAATACCTTGCACAACACTTAGGAGAGAGTGCCTATGGAATGCTTGATTGATTCACTGATGGGAGTACTTTTTAACTGTAAAGTTATACAGAAACTTTTTAACTGTAACGTTATACAGAAACTTATTTCAAGCAAGCAATGGATAGGACTTACTCTAGTCCAGACACTGTGCCAGGTTCTGAGAATAAAAATCAATGGATCTTTTCATCAATAAATATTTATTAAATGAGTACTATGAGCTAGGCATTGTGCTCCATACTGGGGACACAGAGGTAAAAATGCTAGTATTCCCTGACCTCAAGGAGCTTAAATTCCATCACCTTTTGTACATTCTATTATATTGGGAGTGAGTCAAAACATTATGGAAATGTTTTAAAAACTCACCTAATATCTCCTCTTCAGTCCACTACTGATGAAAAGGAATTTTGCAAACTCCTGGGAAATGATGCAAAGAAATGGAGGTAGTATTTTATGCTATTCATAAAACTTACTTGTTTAATTACTTATGCACTGGCTCCGTTCCCCCTTCTCCCTGAAAAGCTTGAGAGCCTAAAATGTTGCCCAGGTAATACATTTAAAAAACACCCCGGCATTTAGAGACTCAGCCTGTCTTGACAGAAGAGTGTAGCACCTTAGAAGACTATTTTAAGGCCTCGAATGGTGCAACATTTGGAGAAACACAGCTTGAGTAAAGAGAGCTTAGCATGGTTTTGAGAAAGAAATGTCATGCTAACTTGCTGAAGCTGTTTGTGTCTCTGTCTGCCAGGGTCTATATACAAGGTGGCTGCCTGTTCCGGGTAGTACCCAGTGCCTCTGTTTGCATTGAGCATCTTTCCAAAGTCTTGCATGTTTTTGCCTTCTTTGTATGCCTGGTACTTGGCACATTGCCTGGCACACAATAGGTGCTTAATAAATGCTTCCTGACTTGACTTATCATGTTGACTTGGAAAGCCACCCTACCCACCCACTCAACTGGGCTGGTCACAGAGCATATCTTGCCCATTGAGGGTCCCAGCCCCAGGCCAATGCTGTCCTTGGGAAGAGTGGGCCAAAAGGAAGGAGTTCAAGTTTGCAGCCAACTCTAAATTAAGGTAACTTTGCCACTCAGCTTGGAGCCATGCCAGGGAACCAGCCTAGTGAATTTTCCTCTGCAGTGTCTGCAGCAGTATACACTGCAGTCCATAAGCTATAGTCGTTCTGGAAACCTCCGATAATAAATGAATGCATTTAGTAGAGCATAAATAAACATTGCTATGTTTCCTGGTGCTTGTAGGGCTTGAAACCACAGGCCTATGAGTTGTTCTAGAATTAATTTTCCAGTGGAGACTGTCAGGCACTGGCCCCTTACTCATGATACATTCCTGCTGCAGTTAGAGCTATGTGTGATCACACTTGGCTTACACTCTTCCACCATATCACACTCTGTACATATCCAAAATGCCATCTGCCAATGGAGTTTTCAAAGCTTCTCGGTTTGTGACTTGGATTCCTGGAGACATTGACTTCTAGGATAGCCATAGACACTAAAGCTCATCCCTGACCTGCGCTCAGATTGACCTTGGGGGATGGGAACGAAGGATGAAGAAGAATATTTAGAAATGCTCAGAGCTCTTAGGCGGGGTCACATCTGGCATGGCTGACTGTAACCATGATTAAGCAAATTCCCAGCCAGGGTGATAAGACAGGGGGTTGATGTTGAAAGGAGCACATATGTCTATGTTTCCATAAAATAGAAAGCTAGGCTGGGCTGGTACTGTGATGCCTACAGACATTCTAGATCCAAGGAAATGCGATAAGCAGGTCACTCATTGCCTGAGCAGGGATTCTATACCCCAGAGTCAGTATTAGATCAGGAAGCTAATATAGACAGAGAATTCAGGATTTGACTCTTGGTACAAATCACCCCATTTCTCCAAAGTTTCATTTAAAAAAAATATCTGCTTTTGCTTTGGTGTAGACACAGAAGCCTGAGACAGAGGACCATTTGTATCTTATTTAAATGTATCAGCTTTTTAAAATGTATCTGCTTGCATTCCCCACCCCTAACTAAACATTGATATATGGGAAGGATCATAGGGGGCATGTACTTAGCCTGACAACCATTTCTCTCAGATCTGTGGATTTTATAGGACACAGAGAGACATGTTGGATTCTTGTGAATATTCCCAGCCTCACTCTTTTTTGTCTAAAGGATGATCACACATAGGGTAACTTCTAGACCTGACCATGTAGTCCAATCTTTGATTTTACAGAATGAGGAAATTGAGTCTCATATAGGCTAAGTGATTTGCCCTGAGTAATGCAGGGAGCTTGGATTCAAACTCAGGTGCTATGACTCCAAATTCAGTGTTTCCTAAGGGAGCTTAAGATCATAGTGAATACTAGAAAGATTCTTAGAAATCACCTCCATTTTTGCTTCCAGTCCCTTACCATTGGTGTAACAAAGAGGCATATTCCTTTCCCCTCCTTTGATGGATGATCTGTCCTAAAATCTTCTCTCAAATCTCCTTGACTCATCTCATAAGCATGAGCATCTAATGTTCCAGAATACTTTCTTAACCGCACATACATGGAAAACATAGAGGTCTTTATCTTTTCCATTTTACCCTGAAATAGTTTGGAAATGACAATTGCCTTTATTTTTGTTTCAGAAATGAGGATTCTCAGAGTAAGTCTTGGTGCCTTCCAAATTCTGGATAGTATTTGCATAAACTGAGAGCGCTTACCCAGCTAAGAGCCTCGTTCTCATCTTGGGTAACAGGACTTTCTATTCTCCTCCTTTTCAATAGTTAGTTCATTTTAAGCCCCACAATCCACAAATGTCTCCCTCCTCTGCAGTCTTATGGAGTTTAAGATGAGGTTATGAGTTCAATTACAATGGCTCTGAGCCCCCAGTTAGGAAAATTCTTAATATTAGTCAAAAGTTAGGTTCTCTGCCTAATTTTACATTTATATATCTCTCTAGATAACCTCTAGCCTCTTTGAGATTGTTGGAAATTTTAGTTTACTGGAAATGTGTGAGCAAAGAAACAGCAGCTTATATTATGATGTCTATGGTTAAGGCGAAGTTGGGGAAAGGGCAGACCTTTTCTGAGGAATGTCCTCCATCCTTGAGTAGGGAAGTACACTGATGGTATCAGCCTAGGTCTTCTGATTTAAGATGCCTCTGGAGCTTATGGTTCTCTTCAATATTTCCCTTCTATACCACAACTTAGTCTTTTTTTCTCTTTTATATTGCTTGCCCCCTGCACTGCTATTCTTGGTTCATCTTGTATCTGTTTCATATGTGTCTATATAGGCAGATGTAGTCACCCTTGCATAGGTTATAAGCACCTTGAGAGCTCTTTCCCGGGCTGCTCATTAACTTTTGGTGTCCACCTTTTCACCCAACTTTCATCTGTGACTCCACCATCTCAGTGGAGGATGGCCAAGCTAGGTTGAGGGCAACTGACAGACCTCAAACTTATCAGTGAGTTAGGGGGATATCTACTCCAAGCATGTGAAGACTTCCCCTAATGGGACTGGTAGATGAGATCAATTTGTTCCAATGGTCATGAAGGCAACTGAAGCTGGTTCTGTGAAGTACTTAGAGCTTGGCCAAAAATTAAAGATGCCAAGGTCATCCACTGCATCCTGGGTCATTGCTAATCATTTTGACTTTTATTCTGTCACTGGACTTCAATGACTCAGAAAGAGAGAGTAAGACTGACCTATGACTTTCCATAACTCTGCCTGACTTAAATCCAATTCACACGCAAGTCAAGACATTGGGCCATGATGTCATTGGTCCTCTTTGAAAGGATGAACAACAATAATATCTTCTCTCCTCTAAGCTACCTTAGCACCAACTTATCTAACCTCTCATCACACCTTATTTCTTCTCATTTCTCTCCTAATTTTTGAGTAAACGTTGGGGCTCTGGGAGCCCCTCTCCAGACAAGAGTTGATCATAGGATCATAGATTCTAAGTTGGAAGGGACCTCAAAGGTTATCTAGTCCAACTCCCTCATTTTACAACCAAGGCCCTGGGAGGCTGTGATTTGTCCAAGGTTATACATCTAGTTAGCATCAGAAGCTTCATCCTCAATCCAGAGTCAAAACTCTTTCCATTCTACCATAGTATCTCCAATGCCTTAACAACGAGGTGGTGCAGTAGATAAAGTGCTGGGCCCGGGGTCAGGAAAACCTGAGGTCCAATCCAGCCTCAGACATTCAGTAGCTGTGTGACCTTGGGCAAGGGATTGAAGCTTTGTTTGCCTCAGTGTCCTCATCTGTAAATTGGGCATAACAATAGCACCTATCTGAAGGTTTATTGTGGGAATCAAATGAGATAATAGTTGTAAATCACTTAGCACAGTGTCTGACACACAGTAAATACCATATGAATGCTGATTATTATAATTATTATTGTCATTGTATCTATCAGTATTACTACCAACCTATTGGTGGTTCTGTCTACAAGAGATAATCCCCTAAAGACCACTGACTTCTGACAACACACAGAGGCTAGTAGGAGTCCAAAGCAGAAACCTGCCCACCCACCCCATAGTCATTGCCTGACACCCAGTGGGCACTGTTCCAGGAGAGGGCACATAATACACTGTAATGGAAACAAAAGCTATTTGCCCCTGGCTGTAGGCATGGCATTCTTCAGGTCCTGAGCACTTCCCAGACCATTACCTGGTAGTTTACACTTGCTCCCACTACCATGGCTAACCTTGATGAGCTGAGGCAACCTGACATGCAGAGGGAGTCACCAGCCTCTGGAACCATAGTAAATAGGCAGGTATTGCCCACTTAGTCTTGGACAGAAGGCAGGGCTGCTCTGTCCTCAGTCCTGCCTCCAAAGTACTTACTTGTGGAGAAGTGAGAGTAAGGCACACCCTTCTCTCTCCCTAACCACCCACACCATGCTGGGCTATGCCCGATGTTGGTATATTTGCCACATCCGTGTCAAAGACACCAGGAGCTCCACTCTTGTTTCATTTCTTCTCAGCCCACATTTAACCTTTCATGAATCAGCATCTATAAGTACACATGCTCACATTTAACACACACACACACACACACACACAATTCACCAACACATGGCCAGCCTTCTGGGGATGGATTGCTCTCTGTTCTTTGCTAGATAAGGGTCCACAAAGAAGGCAGAGTCATTCACTCTAAGTCTTTCCAACATGGAAGAATCAGCCAGAGCTTATATTCTGCTGGCATTGCCTCTGAGAACCCCGAAGCCTATGATCAGGACTTGGAGGATACAATGGTGTCCATGCAATGTCAAGAGATGTAGAAGGTGCCTTTCCCAGCCCCAACCCCAGGATAATGGCAAAAGGATTTACAAGATAACAAGAACACGATGTTTCAGGAGGAGAAAGTATGTCAAGTCAAGAAGCATTTATTAAGTGTTGGGAATACAAAGGAAGGCAAAAATAAGCCCTGTCCTCAAAGATCTTACATTCTCATTGGGCAGATGACAAGTAAACAACAAGGGAGAAGCAAGATATACACAGAATAGATGGAGAGAAGGGAAGGTGTGGTTGGGTTGTGATTCATAGATGAGATCACAAATCCACTGATGTAGAGAAGGAAGAAGGCTTTAGTCTGCAGCAAGATGGAATGCCCTGGATACCCCTGTCCCAGTGACAAATAACATTTTCAGGAGTTGGGAAGAGTAGGGTTTTATTTTGTTTCCCCATTAGACTGTGAGATTCTTTTTTTGTCTTTATTAATTTGTTTGTTTACTTTTAGTTTACAACATTCAGTTCCACAATCCCTTGAGTTTCAAAATTTTTCCCCCTCTATCTCCTCCTCTCCCCCATGGCAGCATGAAATCAAGTGTAGGATCTGCAAATATTCCTTTTTGGGGGTCTTTATTAATTAGACTGTGAGATTCTTGAAACCGAGGATTATCTTTTGTCTTTCTTTATATGACTAGCACTTAACACAGTATCTGACACATAGTAAGTGCTTAATAAATGCTCAATAAATGAGTTAACATATATAAAGCAGTTTGTAAACCATAAGCACTATATAAACGCTAGTTGTCATTATTATTTATTGCCTGGCTGCCTGAGCTTTGAGGTTTACAAAAACATTTACCCTGTGAGCTAGATAGAATGAGTATCATTATTCTCATTTTACAGATGAGGAAATTGAGACTGAGCTTAAGCTCTTCCCTACATGTCTATTTTCCAAATTCTACAGACTCTCTCTCTCTCTCTGTCTCTCTCTCTCTCTCTGTCTCTCTCTGTCTCTGTCTCTCTCTCTCTCTCTCTCTCTCTCTCTCT
>NW_027185798.1:13905011-13910399 GCF_028583685.1 Petaurus breviceps papuanus
TATCTCTCTCTCTCTCTCTCTCTCTCTCTCTCTCTCTCTCTCTCTCTCTCTCCCTTCCCCCGTGGTTCTCTCCTTGAACACAGTCTGGAATCAATCTTGATCAAGAATGAATAAGAATCTGTCTCCTCTGCATAGCTGTTGCACTCTCTCTGCCCCTCACACAAACAGGCATGGAGTCATTATTCTTTTTCCCAATGAAGCAAGTCTTATACAGAGTCTCCAGGTCGGAAGCCTGGGTTACAGTCCTCTTCCCCCCATCCCCCCACATCACCCTTTGTGGTTCCCCTTCATTCAGTCTGAGCTTTAGCCTCTGGACCCCATTCTCACAACACTGCACCAACTTTCATATTTGTCTTTTGTACCTGACCTCGTTTTCTTCTTCTCTATACAGCTTTAAAAAGAAATACTACTAAATTGCTTGGTCTGTTCTTTTGCATCTATTCATATTAATTTTTCCAGACAACTGCCTTTCCCCTGTTAATTGAATTGTTTCTCTTTGTGTCTTTAGAATTTCATTTTTTCCTCCAAGTTCAGGGCTCTTCTCATTATCGGAAAGCTGCCTTCCTGGTATGCCTGATCGATAGAAAGCCCTCTGGCTCTGGAATCGGAGCACCCTGGTTCAATTCTGGTGCTTACTACCTGGGTTACCACTTGGATCATTCACTTAGGGTCTGAGTGCCTCAGTTTCCTTCTCTGTAAAAAGAGGGGCTTCTAGATGGCCTCTGGTGTTCCTTTGAGCTCTAGAACTAGGATCCTATGATCTCAGGTTATCTATGTCCTCAGACTGACTGGAGCTGGGTCTGCTGAGAAAAGGAAAGGAAAGGTCATTAGCGTGCATGGCCCCTCCACTCACAGCTGTGACTTCTATGCTTTTGCCCCCATTCCAGACATGGTCAGAGGCTGCTGGAGGCACCCTGTTGAGGGAGGGCCTTCTGCTCCCACCACTGGCTGCCTATTGTTACTTAATCCTAGTGTAGAAACATTATTATGATTACAGAGAGTAAGGGACAGAAAAGGATGAGGGAGAGACTGCTTAAAACTGAAGACTTCATTCATCTTTACTATTCTTTTGTAAGGGGAAACTAAGGCACAATATGAGTAATAACCGAAGAATAGGAGTAATCAAAGAACATCTGGAAATTATTGGAGGAACAATTTATAATGGTTTTATGCAAGACAAGAGGCAAAAGATATTACCCTGGTTATGGAGTGTCTAGCAAAGGAGGGGGGCTAATCATTCGGCAAGAATAAAAGATGACAGATGGATAGCAATGTATTGGTAAAGCTGAGAGAGAGCCAGAGGAAGTGTTCCAGTGCTGAGGAGCTCTGGGGGATTTACTGGAAAACACAAGAACTACATAGGATGAGACCGATTGATGGAGGGGAGACGGTAGAAAGGGAACTCACTAATGAAGTCTCGGAGCCACCAAGTACCAATTTAGGCCCATCTGAGACGCCTTTGAAGATTTTGTTGTTGTTGTTCAGTCATGTCTGACTCTTTGTGACTCCATGGACCGCAGCATGCCAGGCCCTTCTATCTCCATTATCTCTTGAAGTCCTTCCAAGTTCACGCTTATTTTTTCTGTGACCCTCTATCCATCTCATCCTCTGCCATCCCCTTTTCCTTTTGCCTTCAATCTTTCCCACCATCAAGGTCTTTTCCAATGATTCTCATCTTTTCATTATGTGCCCAAAGTACTTAAAGTTGAGCTTTAGTATTTGACTGTCCAGTGAATAGCCTGAACTAATTTCTTTAAGCATTGACTGATTTAATGTCCTTGCTGTCGAAGAGATTCTCAAAAGTCTTCTCCAGTACCATAATTTAAAAATCTCAGTTCTGTGGTGCTCAGCTTTCTTTACAATCCAACTCTCACAGACTATCTATCTGAGGAATAATTTTAAAATACCTGAAGATCATTGGCCTCACTGAGAAGTAATAGAAAAGTTGTTGGGGTCAGGATGCACTGAGCTTCTGCTGCAAAGGGTTCTATGTTCTTTGACACAAGCCTGCCAGAGGAAGGGCAGAAAAAGAGGCTGTCAAAGATGCAGATGTCACTGATCCTGTGACACAGAGGCCATCACTGTCCAGCTCTTTGATGTACCTTCAAAAACTTTCACTGTGGTCCATTTTGTGCTGATCTACCAAGGGACACAGACCACACCAGAAAACACAAATATATCTCAGGTAACCAGACTCATTGATGTGGTACTGCTCAGTCATACAGAGGCCACACAGGACTCTCATTGTTGCTCTTGAGCTCTCCCTCTTGAGGGCATAGTCAGCATTATAGTATAAGGAACAGTCGTGGAATTCCAACCAACTCAGTAGCCTATGCTGGCCCTGCTTAACCAAGTGAACTGTAGGTAGCCCTAGAGAGAAACTGAGGCCAGTGTCTTTAGCAGTTACTGGCAGCAGCTGCTTACTTCCTGTTCCCAGATCAATTGCCACACTTTCCTGATTCTGGTAAGAGCATGAGGACAGAAGGTGAGGGCATCTCCTGAGATTTCTTAGAGGGCACCTCTGGGGCGAGGACTTGTGAGCCCTCAGGGCTGCTCCTCCTCCTCTGGTGCCTATCTTTCACCCAACTCGTACCTGTGACTCCAAGAAGCAGGAGCACGTGCAGTGACCACACCCCAGTAAACCATTTCAGTAGATGAGGTAATCAACAAGACTCATCAATAAGTTAGGGGGATGCCTACCCCAAGCAAGTGAAGACTTCCCCCAGCAGAATGCTTGGATGGGAACAATTCATTCCAATGACCATGAAGGCTGCTTACACAGGTGCTGTGGTAAGACATTGATGATGCCAAGGTCATCCGCTGCATCCTGGGCCATCACCAGCCATCCTGACTTCCATCCTGCCACTGGACTCTGATGACTCTAGAAGAGTGAGACTGATCACTTTGCACAACTCTGCCTCACTTAAATCCAATTCATCAAGACATTGTATGAAGTGAGGTCACTGGTCATCTTTGAAAGCGAAGGATGAAAAACAGCAAGTTTCTTGGAGATTGAGACTGTTTTCTTTTTGTCTCAGTTTCCACAACATTTGGCACAGCACTCAGCATATTGTCGGCCCTTATTAATGCTTGAATTGATGGACTAAATGACAAGCTGAAGCCAATGGGCGGGCTATAATCTAAGGGATCACTTTACACCCTGCCAGGCACATAAGCATGCCACTTGAGGGTAAAGAACAGCCCCCTTCACGACCCTATGTCAGTAGCTCCATCTGGTGGCAATGGTGGCTCTGACCTCACAGGCAGCCAGAGAAGGAGACATCTTCCAGATGAGACAAACACAGCCCGGTTGTTTCTGGCTGAGCCCAGAAGTGCCTTGCTCTTGGACTCTGGTAAGTCTTTAATTGTTAAACTCAACTCTTCCTGATTCCTTCCCCCAGCTATGAAAAGGCAGAAGAAGGAAGCCCAAATGGAGGAGAAAGAAGAGAGGGAAAAGAGGAGAAAGGGTGACAGTCACTGGTGCCTGAATTCCACTGATGGCTCTCCCAATAAAGCCAGGTCCCAGGCTTCTTATGAATGCACCTGGTACTGGAGAAGGAGCATTACTGACCTGGAGCAGATGACACAATGTTCAGCAACTTGAACTCTTTTGAGGAGGGCCTTGATAGTACATCCAAAATGGGGAAGTAAGGGGACAACATTAGTTATGTCATAATGATCCAACCTACATACTTGCTGACCTCTCATTCCTCCAAATTGCTGTGGAGGGGAGGGGCCAGCCTCTATGTCAATGGGGAGGTGCTGGGTTCCTTGAGCATCATTTGGGACTTCAAAGCCCTGTGTTCCAGGACTCACCAAGAGATCCAGGGATCAGTTCTTATCCCTGAACTCCCTCCAGTGACAGAATGATAGGAGGGCACATTCCTAATTCCACACATGTTTTAATCCAGTCCAAATTGTCTTCTTGCTATTCCTCATTCAGGACATGCCATCTCTTAGCTCGGTGCCCTTGTCCTGGCTTTTTCCCAAGCCTCAAATGCATTCCCTCCTCATATCTATCTTTTGGAATCTCAGAATCTTCTAGGCTCAGCTCAAGCAGCACCTTCTCCAAATCATCTGGTTAGTTTTGCAGATGACTATTTGTGTCTACGTTATCACCGCCATTAGAACATAAGCTCCCTGAGGGCAGAGCTTGTTTTTGCTTTTTCTTTACACTTCTCAGAATCTTGTCAGGTACCTAGCACACATAAGTACTTAATAAATGCTTTTTTAATTGGACCTTGCAGGGATTTCTAACTCTGAGGTCTGGGAACATCATGGCATCATTTTGACAACTACATTTCAATACAGTGTAATTCACTTCTTCTGTAATCTTATTGATGTTCTTTTATGCATTTAAAACTACTAGTCTGAGAAGGTTCTACAGGCTTTTCCTGACTGCCCAAAGGGTCCATGACACAAAAAAATGTTCAGAATCCCTGACAATCCAACCACTTCATTTTACAGAGGAGAAACTGAGGATCAGAGTGGTTAAATGATTTGCCTAATGTCACACAGATGGTAAGTGTCAGAACCAGGATTGGAACCCAGCTCTTCTTGGGTCAAAATCCCATCATCTATCCACTGCACCAAGCTGCCACCACTCCTTACTTTTCTTATAGAAAGTCTTTCCAGGAGGGTCTAGTCATTCCAGCCTCGGTTCCAGGTTTTCTTTTTCTAAGGAACCAAGCCCCCAAAAGTCTAGAGGCACACTGGACCCAGACAGGGGCGACTGGACCCACTGGCTTCTGGGTAAACCAACTTCCCATGGGTGAAAAGAATTCAGAGATAATTATTAGAATGCCCACAAGAAGATAAATAACAAACAGGAATGCAATTTAGTCATTAAAACTGGAACAAATTCCCAAAATATCTGCTTGTTATCGCTTTGATGAATCAGACTCCAGAGTTCTAAAGGAACATATCAAATTATCTAATTAAAGTCTTTAAGATCGTGAAAAAGGGATTCATATTAGATAAACTGCAGTGACAGCAAGGATGTGCAACACTCGGGTGGAAGGATGGTGGGGCAAAGGGAAGAGACAATAAAGGATGATATTTGCAAATTAAGAACTTATGGAATTAAATGGAGCAGAGGGGGATAGAAGTGAACTCTGGCCTGGACCATCATTTTAGGAGGTATCCCAACTATGTTTCATTCTGTTCTGTATTGAACTCTCTGGCCTCCTCCTCATCCGCCATCTTTACCCCATGTAAGTGCCCTTGCCCCCCACTCACAATTCTCCAGCTCTCCTTTATGTGTTATATGCTCCAAACAAAAGGTAAACCTGAAGGCAAGGGAGTGCCTTGCTTGTGTTTTTATCTATCTATCTATCTATCTATCTATCTATCTATCTATCTATCTATCTATCTATCTATCTATCTATC
>NW_027185798.1:13910409-13918954 GCF_028583685.1 Petaurus breviceps papuanus
ATCTATCTATCTATCTATCTATCTATCTATCTATCTATCTATCTATCATCTATCTATCTATCTATCATCTATCTATCTATCATCTATCTATCATCTATCTATATCTATCATCTATCTATCTATCATCTATCTATCATCTATCTATCTATCATCTATCTATCTATTTACCTATCTAGTCTGTCTGTCTGTCTATCATGAGAAAGGGGAAGAATAAATAAAGGTGATATAAAAACAAACTTTATCAATAAAAACTCAACAAAGAAAGGATTGACTCTCCATTTGTAGAGAATACGTTGCACATTTTCCTCCCGGAGTGGGGATGAGCTGCACTGAGCCATCCAGCCTTCAATCTCCCCTTTGTGTCTTTCAGTACATATACATGAGACCTTAAGATGAGGGGAGGAGGGCTACAAGCAACCTTAGAGACTCTCCACTGTCCTCTGCCATGTCACCTTATCAGAGGGTAGAGGAAGAAAGAGTCATTGTTGAGGAAATATCCCCCAAACTAGGCCTCTATCCCATAGTTCACCATCCTCCAGCCCCTTAAGCTGAGAATCATAGACTGGGAATTTGAAGAGTTCCTCCATCTAGGGAGGGCAACTCACTTGGCATTAAAAGTCCTTGGGAGTTATAGTGGGTTCTAGAATCCAAAGTGACCCCAATGAACTTCACTTTGAGCCCTTTCCCAGGTCTCCTTTCTAACCCATGCTACCCACTCTCCAGTCATCCTCCGCTCATGCCCCTTTACCCCAGTCTGGGGCTCTGACCCTGGAACTTTAGGCTCTGCTAGCCAGGATGTCACCTTCATTTGCCCATGTCATTTTGATCCTCTTCAAGAGCAAGGGACAAACAACTAACCAAGCCCTAAGCCAGGCCTCCATTTCACCTTCCACTTAATATAGGCTTTGTCATTCATTCATTGGGCCTGGCCTGAATCTGGAAAGAGCTTGGGGGCAAAATGTTTAGCTGTGTGAGGTTATCACTTCTTATGTAGTGAATATTTAATGTGCCACTCATGTCCCTATTTTCCAGGAAGAAAAGA
Source organism: Petaurus breviceps papuanus (assembly GCF_028583685.1). NCBI lineage: Eukaryota > Metazoa > Chordata > Mammalia > Diprotodontia > Petauridae > Petaurus > Petaurus breviceps. The sequence continues at coordinate 13,911,452 of NW_027185798.1, forward strand.
TCCCCTTCAGAAACTCCCTTTTGGAGGCCTCATTTCTAATTCCTTTCTCTGTCCCTCTCAATGGCTCTGATGAGTTCATTCAGTGGCAGAGACCTTATCAGGTACATCCAAGGCATCAGGGATATTCGAGGAAATTCTGGGTTGCTATGTAAACCAGCACAGCCCCCACAGAACAAAGGCTTAAAATAGATCCCCCTTAACTCTCTATATCAATGGGAGAAGGCAGGCACAAAACAGGTAACCAAAAAGTGATTTCTCTCTGATTTTGGAGTCAGTGTGGACTTACATTTTCATGTATCTGATATGCAAATAAGAGACACTTCTCTTGAATCTAATGAAGCTGCTGTCTGAAGAGGCAGGTCAAGGGAACATGGAAAATTGTCCAAATTCTCCTCTTTACCTCACAAGAACTCATCCTTCTGCCATTGTGAAGACCACCAATGTCATGTGAGATGAATGGAGAACACCAGCCTAAGATGAACTCCTATAAAGTGAGGCAGCAATGCACAGTGGATATAAAGACAGGAATACCTGAGTTCAAATTCTTCCTCTGACATATACTAGAGGTGCAACCCTCATCAATCACTTAATTTCTCTGAGCCTCAGTTTCCTTATCTGTAAAAAGAGTTGGGCTAACTCATATCCAGGGTTCCTTCCTTCCTTAAATCTATGATCCTGAGAATTCACCATAGTAATAGTTCCCTCTTTCCCTGAGTTGAAGGGGCAATGATGAAATATCTTGATTTGGAAGTCTTTTTTTCATATCAACCAAAATATTCAAAGAAGACATTTGCACAGCAGTCAAGAAATAGAAACAGTGAAGATACCCATTGATGGAGGAAAGAGGTGACCAACCAAATTTTAGTATGTGAATAGAATAGAATAGCACTGGGCTTTGAGAGATGATGAGTATAGAGAAGACTTTTAGGAACCGATAAGGAGTATAATAAGCAGAACCAGAAAAAAATAAATACGGCGATTATAACACTGTATACAAAAGCCACCACAAAAAGAACATTGCGTGATTATGATGATCCGTGCAATTATAACGCCCAAGTGTGGTCTTGAAGGAGAGCTGAGAAAATATACCTCCTTCCCCTCTTCGTAGAGTGGAGAACTAGGAGTCTGGAATATTGCTGAGACTGTCAACCCCAATAAAAATGTTGTGCCAAGGAATGACAAGGACTATGTGAGAGAAGGTCATGTAAAAACAAAAGGCATCAATAAAAATCAAATGATCATTTTTTTTTTTCAAATTCTTTGAGGAGGTGGAAAAGTGCAATGGAAGGAGAATTGGCCTCAGAGTCAGGAAGATCCAGGTTCAAGTTCTACATGTGACAAATAAAATCTACATGACCCTAGGCAAATAAGTTATTTAACCTCTCAAGGCTCCAGGCAACTCTCTGAGACTATAAGATGCTCTGGTAGGGGGAGTTTCCTCACTTGGTTATGTGTACCAATGAAATCACAGGTCCAGTTCCTACTCTATCTCATCTTCGCTATGGTAAAGGCATGATGGTATCAGGAGTAGAATGTTGGACTGGACATCAGAAAGATATGGGTTCAGATCCTGCCTCAAACATTTACTATGCATCTCATCCTGGACAAGCTGATTTGACTTAATGTGCCCTAAGTGACTTGCTAGAACCATAAAACAGTTTTGATCACCACTGGAAGGCATTGAGAAACAAAATCAAATATGCTGCTTAGTTATGTTCATAACTAAGTCAAAGTCACCCCCCAAATAATCTCTGTTACTCAGTTCTTCCTCTCTGATGCTTTCTGGTGATGTGAAGATGACCCCAGGTTCTCAGAGGCAAGGCTGGAAGATCATGGGCTCTGGAGGCTCTCACCAAACTGGAAAAGCTTAACTTGTGCACCTGGAGTAAGATGCTATGCTTGCATCTTAGGACAGTTTAGTTAAAGATGGAAAGCCCCATTACCAGTTAGCCACCAGCTCATACATGTTTTCTGCCCCGATAGGTCATAAAAACTTTCCTAAGGTACAAAGGGGTTGCAACCTTGCTCTGAAGGGAGTACTCAGTCCTCATTTCTGCCCCTTAGAATCTTTGGCTTCCTTCAAGACTCCAATGAATAGCAACCTTTTGGGGTCCCTTTCCTGATCTTCTAGAGGCTAGAGCCTTCCCCTCAAATGTACTTTCCATCTACTCTCTCTATGTTTAGCACAGAAAGGGAATCAGTTATATACATGCTGATTCTTCCATCAGAATGTAAACTCCTTGAGGACAAGGATGCTGATTTTTGTCTTCCTTTGTGTCTCCAGTACTGGCATATAGTAAGGACTTAATAAATGTTTGTTGATTGATTGATTTGTGGAAGGTGTTTATTCACTAGGAGCTCCCTTAATCAATCCAGTATGTTTTATAGCAGTAACACTAGAGTTGTTATGTCAGACACTGTACTGGGTGCTGGGGAGAAAACCTCCCCTCAAGGAGTTTACATTCTATTAGGCAGAGTAAAACATATGTCCTTATGGATAAGGCATGGAAACGTGAGGACAGAGAAAGGACCAATCACCCATGTGAAAGGTGAAATAAGGGAGGGCTTTTCAGGAGAGGTGGCACCTGAATGAAACATTGAAAGAAGATTCTGAGAAGAAATAAGTTAGGGAGGGAGTGAAATTGATCCACCCCACTGGAGAAAGGCACAGGAGAAATGAGCTAAACTGAAATACCTACTCCCAGCAGCAATAATGGATGCACCAAGCAGCAGGTCTGTGCCTATGGGAGATGCTCAGTAGGAAAACCTATATAGTGCATACAGGAGGTGCCTAATAGATGCTCTGCTGCTGCATTCGTTCACTGTATGAACCACAGTCATGTTATTTATTAATGAATGTGGGGCAGGCTGGTGATGCTACAGGCTTCTAACAATTCTGGGTGTTTAGAATCCATTTATTTAAGGTTTCTTTGAATTCCAGGAAGTTTAGGGGGTCAGGCTTGAAGCACTAAGAAGCAATTACCTTTGTTGTTGCTTGTCAGGTGCTGGAAAACACAGGTGTGTTTCTGCATGTGTGTGTGGGGGGGGGGGGGGGGGTGGGTGCATGTTCATGTGATGGCGGTTATTTCATAAGATCCACGTGCTGAAAAACAATCCACCTACAAATTGGAAAACAAACTCTGGGCTGTGCTTTAATGCAGAAGGCATTAAAACTGGGGGCCAAGAGACCACTCCTCCCCTCCCCCAGGTTCTTAGTTCTTACTCTGCTGGACTAATCAAATAACACCACCTCCTAGGGCTTCTGCTTCCTCATTTGAAAAATAAGTCCCATATTTGTACAGAAGGTAGGTTGGTACAGTGAAGAGAAGGCTCAGTTTGAAGTCAGAAGACCAGAGTTCAAATTACATTTCTGCCACTTACTAATTGTATGACCTTGGATAAATCAATTTACTTCATTCTCCTCTGTGAAATAAGGAGGTTAAAATAGAGGGCATCTCTAAGGTCTAGAGTTGGAAGGGATCTTCAAGGTCATCTATTCTGATTGCCTTATTTTATAGAAAGGACACTGAGACTCAGAGTGGTTAAGTGACATCCTCAGGGTCACACAGGGTTCTGAGTTCACAGAAAATTTCCTCTCCCTTGGAAGGAGTCTACCATAGTCAATGGGACGTTGACTTAGTCTTCAGTCCCTAGGTTGAAATTGTTGCCTAAGAGTGCTATGTGGTATCAATATGGTGGAGGGAATCTGTGGCCCACCCCTCCAAGAAGTCCCCTGGGAAAACTTTCATGGACTGTTTCCATTTGACTGTCCAGGCACTAGATTACCTTTTTTCCTTCTCTCTTCCTGCTGATGAGCGCCCGCCCTCCCCTTTCCTAATCAGACTAAGCAGCAGAGTGTGAGGAGGTGCTGAGAACCCCAGGCAACAACTCTACATGACTTCATTAATTTTAATGTAAAATAAATTGTTTAATTTACTATTTTCACTGAAGATGGACCCAAGGAAGGCGACGTCCCTCCACCAAGGTGTTTGGGGAAAAGGCAATAAGTAGAAAAGACAAAAGCAATGCAAATAAAATCTCTACTCTTTCAGATTCAGGCTGAAGGACACTTAGAGCAGAGGAAACAGGAAACTTGGGAATATTCCCAATTTGTGAAATTGTCCTGACCTGTTCCAGTTGTGCTATCCTGAGACCTTGACTCCATGGTGCAGTGACATATGGAGTCTTCAGGGTCTGCATTGTGTTCCTGACTTTGCTACTTATCTATCCCCTGTGTGACCTTCAGAAAGTTCCTTCCCCTCTCTGGGGCTCCTTTTCCTCCCTTGTAAAATGAGGGAGGGACTTAGATTAGATGACCTCTAAACTTATGACCTTCCAATTCTAAATCCATGATCCTATGCGACTGCAGCCTGTTCATTTTAGAGTTGGGAAATCCTGGAGGAAATGAGAGGCAGCCTGATGTATTGTAGAGACCACTACCCTTGAAGTGAGCAGGCTTTGATTCACTTCCTGCTTTAGGACTTCATAGCTGGGTGATTCTTGACAAGGCCCCTTGCCTCCTGTCAAGCATCATCTCTGAAGTCACTGGTTAGACAAGGCTTTTTTGACCTCCTCCTCCCTCATCAGTGCTTTCTAGACCTTAAGAAAATGGCTTTGTATTGAGATACAGTATGACATTATGAAGAGAGATGACCTTAAAGTCAGGGAAATGGGTTCAAGCCTTGCTTCTGATACATCTTGGCTGTGTGACCCTGGGCAAGGCACCTCAACTCTCAGTAAGTGCAGCGAAACCCACATTAGTTGAGAGAATTTCCTCACTGGAAGTTCCCTATATCAATGAAATCACAGTTCTAGTCTTTAGCCCTGTCCCCAGATGATTATTATTGTTCGGTCATTTTTCAGTCATGTCTGACTGATCCCATTTGGGGTTTTCTGGGCAAAGATACTGGAGTTTTCCATTTCTTTCTCCAGCTCATTTTACAGATGAGGAAACTGAGGCAAACGGGGTTAAAGGACTTGTCCTGGGTCACTCAGCTAGGAAGCATCAGAGGCTGGATTTGAATTCAGTAAGGTGAGTCTTCCTGATGCCAGGCCTGGAGCTCTAATCCACTGCGTCACCAATAGCTAGGACAATATGCATTCATATCCTCCGCTGATATTTTTCCAAGGATAGTGGTGAACTATAACTTTGTTTCTACTATCTGAATTCTGGCCTGGATGAGTGTGCAGGGGCTCATTACCAAAAGGTTAACAAGCAGGTGATGAATTTTTCAACCAACCAGTTCATCAAAAGAAGCACAGATCAGTCGAGGCAATAAGTAGTCACAAATACTAATGAAATCATGGATCTTTCTAAAAGAGTAAAAAAGGAAGAGAATGAGCATCTAAGGGAGGTACAAAATGCCGTGCAAAGTTGGAGAAAGGAATTTTAGAGCTTAGTGAGTTCGCTCTCTTCATTGTATAGACGTGGAAAACTGGAGCCCAGGGAAGTCAAGTAAGTTGCCCAGGGTAGCACAGCAAGAAAGCATCTTAGACAGGATTCATACACAGGCCTTCCTGATTCCGAGTCCAGTAGCCTGTCTGCTACCTAAGCTGCTTTCTACTACACTGGACAGCTCCTTTGGAATGCAGGCGACAGGAAGACGCTGAAGGGTTTTGAGATTTTTAACTAATTTGGTGGTGTTGTGAAGGATGGATGGAAGGCTGATCCTCCATGCCTTTGAAATCACCTTTAAAAAATAGTAGGTTGATCTAGTGGGTTGACTGATAGTATATGATGAACTAAGGAGGAGGACTCAGAAAATTATTTTTTTTCCTGCCCCTCTACTGCCAGAATGAAGCACATATTTAAGAATAAGTTCAATTGTAGCAGTCAAAGAATTCATGATGTGTCAAGGGTGACAGTGCAGCCTAACCTGTAATCGATATTCATTTACACAGATAAATGCAATTTCTATAAAAATGCACTGTAGGAAAGAATGAAGTTGTGATGAGGATTGGAAAGGCTCTCGAGGAAGCTTTAAATTATGCCTAAACCTCATTAATTTGAACTTGACTCATTCAGAAATTCTGATAACTCAATCTGAGATACACTAGAATTTAAATTTGAATTGTCAAAGGGGGAAGTAGAGCCTAAGCTCACTGAGGGTAGGACTTGCCATTTTAGATTTTATTTAATGTAGTTAATTTGTAATTTATGGAATAAAACAAGCATTTCCATAACACAGTTTAATTTTTAAAAAAAAAGCATGGTTGCACATGGAACTGCAAATCTATTATGTAAAACTTTCTATTCCTTTTAAATATATAATAGAAGAAACTGTCTTGATTTCAGCTTTGCATCCCCAGTGACAAGCAGAGTGACCTTCTAATTAATATGGATATAAAGTGGGTCTATGGTTTCATTGATCAAGGGAGCTTTTAATAATAGCTGTTTAGTAAATGTTTGTTACTATCTAAAGATAAGCATCTAGATTGTAATGAGTCTAATGTTTTTATTTGATTCCTGTTTCCCTCCTTACTCTTTGGCATAGAGTAGGTACACAATTGATGGACTTACTGATTACCAAATATAATAGCATCAATAAGACATAAACCTACTTGAGAAAACAAATACTTTTTAAAGAATTTTTGCATGAGTGGATGATTTAAAAAATATTCCCAAAATTACAAACAAGATCTATCCATTCATTCATTAAAGCAAGTTCAGAGGGTCAGCTAGGTGACACCGTGAACAGAGCGCTGGCCCTGGAGTCAGGAGGACCTGAGTTCAAATCCGATATCAAACACTTAACACAAAATTAGTCATGTGACCTTGGGCAAGTCACTTAACCCCAATTGCCCTACGTTCCCAAAAAGCAAAAAGAAAAATTAAAAAAAGCAAGTTCAGAAAGATCAAATTAGTATATGTACTTTCAAGCAAAATATTTTTTTTTTAAATTCTGTGTTTTGAAACATAAATTCTCTAATTCCATATTTTCACAGACTCTGGCTAGTCTTCCATTCCCCTCTTTTCCTCTTTTTCCTAAATTAGTTGACAAGAATTTATTTAGAATCTATTATATGTCAGACATGGAGTTAGGTGAGGATAGGAGACAAAAGGGAAGCAATCCCTCAAAGAGAGATTTCCTTCTCAAAGAAATTACATTGTACTAGGGGAAGACAGCAAAATCTGCAGGGATACATGAACTAGACATGAGGTGGGGAGGACTCTAGCAACTGGGAGGGCAGGCAGGAAGTCAGGAAAGACCTCATGCAGAAGAAGGTACTCAAGCTGTGTCTTGAAGAAACTTAGGGAGTCAAAGGGGCTCAGTTGAGGTGGGAGGGGACAGACACTGCAAAGGCATGGAGTCAGGAAATTGAGTCTTGCGTCAGAAACCATAAGAAGTCAGAATGCACCAAGGAGTAAAATAATAAACCCTTAAAACTCTTCTCCTAATTAGTTAGGATAATAGTTGGGATCATTGACCTGATATCACTGGGAAGTGAAATGCTCCACACAGAGGTATTTTCAGTAATCTAGAAAGCTTTTCTTTTTTCTTT
>NW_027185798.1:13919354-13919463 GCF_028583685.1 Petaurus breviceps papuanus
CTTCCTTCCTTCCTTCCTTCCTTCCTTCCTTCCTTCCTTCCTTCCTTTCTTTCTTTCTTTCTTTCTTTCTTCCTTCCTTCCTTCCTTCCTTCCTTCCTTCCTTCCTTCC
>NW_027185798.1:13919473-13939942 GCF_028583685.1 Petaurus breviceps papuanus
TCTGTCTGGCTGTCTTCTTTCCTTCCTTTCTTTGTTCTTTCTTCCTTTCTTCCTTCCTTTCATACAAGCTCTCCTAAATGTATCTTGTATTCCTCTGGTTTCTAAAACAAAGGAGTGACCATAACTTAACACTTTCCCTATGACTCAGAGAGCTTATTATGAATATCTGTCACTGTTCTGGGCTGTAATAAAGTGATTTCCTCAGCAAGTGCTGAGTTTCTCAGTCTCCTTTCACCTACACAACATGACCGTCGCATATCTGTAGTATATTTGTAGCCTTTCTTCTGTTTTCATAGTTTTTGCCACCCCCTCCCTCTCTGCCACTTGTCATTTCTTGATGGTGTCAATGCGTCCTACTGCTTCTAATCAGCTCCTTATTTTATACCCAATTGCCTTCTTCCCAGCCTGAGGGGAGACTCTTAACTCCCAGAGAGAGCAAACCTCATGGGGTCTGTGAATACCATTGCCTGAATTGCCCAAAGGACACTCAGAAACCACAGTGGCTTGTTTTTAGATATGTGATCTTGAGAGAATTGCATCTTCTAGGGAAAAGGGTATTATTGTCATGGGATTGTATTATATGGGAGAAAGGATGATAATTCTGTGACAGTCTGACCCAGGACCTGGTAATGGTAACCCAACCCAACCCAAACAACCACTTGCTAGTCCAGCACAGTGAGGACAACTGGCCTCAGGCAGGGATGGGCTGGAGACCATTTGAACTGTTCACAAGAACTGACTGTTAAATATTCAGTGTGACCATTTACACCTTCAAAAATGGCAAAGTGGGGAGTGGTTTTGTTGATTATCTAGACCTAAGGAAGTGATTAAGGATGCAGATTAAACTTTAAAGTATGTCAGAGATACATCCCCCCCCCCCACTCCCTGGAAGCTGATTGTTAAACATTTTGTATACCACTGGGATGCCCTCAGAAGCAGGAGGGCAGGGCTCAGTTTTAGCCTTTGATGGGCCCTGAATGTGACATTCTAGGCAAATCTTTCAGTCTCTCTCAGCCTTGGTTTCCTCTCATCTGCAAAAATGGTAATATTAATAGCACTTACCTCATTATGAGAATCAAATCACATTTGTAAAATGCTTGTAAACTTTAAAGTGCTATAGAAAAGCTGTCTATTATCATAGCTCTTTGCAAATTTGAAAGCACCATATAAATGCTAGCTATTGTTGTTAGTATAACCAGAGAATAAGCCATGGGGAAACTGAGGGGCAGGGGCAGGAATCACTGAGACTGAAAGACCAGATAGAAATTTCAGTAAATGGAAGCACATTAAGAGGATAGGAAACAAGTCAGGAGCCCAGTTGCTAAGGAACAGAGGAGAAATAGGCCAGGAACTTGGCCTTATTCTCAGCTTATGAAGTAGAGTACAGAGTGAAAAAAGGATTCAATTAACTTGAGGCTAATTTATTATTAACCTGTGTGACCTTGGGCAAATCACTTAACCTCATACTGAGGCCCCCATAGGGGCCTCAGTTTCCTCATCTGTAAAAACGAAGGGGTTGTATTAGGTGAACTCTAATTTTTTCCCCCAGCTCTAAATTCCTATGATTTGGTCACAGTGGGTCTGGGGAGATGAGCAAGGACCACAAGTATTAGGGAAATGTCAAAGGGATTAGAGGCAGGGAACCCAGTCAAGAAATAATATGTGATAAGAAGACTAATTAAAGGAATGGGAGATGTTTAGGAAGGAGAGGAGAGGAAGGGAGAGAAGGGGAGAAGGGGAGGAGAAAAGAGAGAAGAGGAGAGGGGAGGAGAGGGGAGGGGAGCAGGGGGGAGAGGAGGGGAAGAAGGGGAAGGAAAGGAAAGGAAAAGAAAGAAAGAAAAAGAAAATTAAAGAAATAGGGTTATTCTGACCTGGCATGTTCTTGATGAAGCTCAGCTGCTCTTTTAGAATCAATCTTCCCACTTCCCTTTTCAGGTATTCACTGATGGTTCTTTAGTGACCATTCTCAATCCCCTCACCCCAACCCCCCCAAGGAATGAAAGTCAAGTTCACTGGCCTCTAGATTACAATCTCTATTCTCTTCCCTTTTTTCAGAGCTTCTAGAGATGGAAGGGACCTCAGAGACCATCTAGTACAACCCCCTCATTTTACGGATAAGGAAACTGAGGCCCACAGAGGTGAAGGGAGTTGTCCCAGGTCCCCAGGTGGTAAATGATAGGAATGGGACTGGAATCTGAATTCTTTGATTCCAAAGTTATTCCTTGTGATTCTCAGTTGCAATGGCCCTCAAACATCAGAGGGAAGAAATCTCAAGCAACGTGTGCTGGAATGGGGTGTAGAATTGATAGAATTACTAGATAGAAGCACATGAGGGAAATAGGAGCAGCCCTAGAAAAATGGTCCTTGGGGGGCAGCATGACAAAGGTAGCATCTGATTAGCTTCTCAGTGAATGCAGTTTCAATCACAGTGTGAGAGAAGAGAATCTGGGGGTCTCAGATTTCTACTGCTTCGAGGTTTTGATGTTTCCTGCAGGACACTGATGTCCTAGAGATAAAGTGGCATTTCAGTGGAACATAGGGACCGCTTCTTAGACACATGCCGATAAACACATAAGATGAAATACAAAGGTTTGCAAATAAAACCAGTTATCTTGAAGGACAGTTACCAAATATTAAAAAATAGATTCCTGAACCCCATTAAGAACCTCCAATTTAGTATTTGAAGGAAGCTCAGAGACCATCTAGTTCATCTCTGCTCATTTTTCAGATGAAAAACCTGATTAACTGAGAAATTAAATAATTTGCCTGATGTTAGACAGGGAATAAATATCTGATTGGGGATTTGAACCCAGATCCTCCAGTTCAAGTCAGTGGGTTTTGTCTCATAGTACCAAACTACCTGGGGCAGCCAGGTGGCACAGTGGATAGAGTGCTGGGAGCCAGGAGTCCAGAAGATCTGAACTCAAATCTGGCCTCAGATACTAGCTCTGTGACCCTGGGCAAGTCACTTCACCCTGTTTGCCTCAGTTTCCTCATCTGTCAAATGAGCTGGAGAAGGAAATGACAAACCCCTCCAGTGTCTTTGCCAGGAAAATCCCAAATGGTGTCACAGAGAGTCAGACAGGACTGAAATGACTGAACAACAACCACCATATATACAACATATATATTATATAATATACAACAACCACCCTTATAGCAGAAACCCAAAATTCAGGCAGACCTGAGACTGGTCAGCCATTTTCAGCATTAGCCAATTCAAGTGCCTTTGGCTCCAAAAGACATTAATTTAGGACATTTGCACATACTCTTTCACTTAAGACCTTTCCCCAAAAGAACTGCATTTTCTTTTCTTTTCTTTCATTTGCTACTTAGGAATTAATCTAGGAAGTCAGGTTGGTAAATTCTTGGCCCTGTGCCCTAACTTACTCCTTTGTTCTGGCTGCTTTGCATCCACTGGTGTGTGAGGCCCCAGGACATTGATAATGCACTGAGATCAAGCAGGATGGAGATTTTCATTTGATTTTGCTAGAGCCTATGCCAGCAAACGGTCATGTTTACCCCAATGGCCAGACCTTGTGGGAGGTTTCCACCTGCCCTCTTTTTATTTATTTATTTTTTACAAGTTTCTGATTTACTAGCAGTAGACTGAGCAAAACACAGGATGGGGGAGGGGGAATGCCTTCAAAAAACCGGGTTCCAAATGAAATCAACTGGGAACAGCGATTGATGGAGAAATCCGAAGATCTCAAGGCCGTCCAGGGCATGGATCAGTCTCTGAATTGGAAGGGCCCTAGAGATTGTCTGGTCTAACCCACCCCTGAAATGAGAATTCCTTCTACAAAATCCCCAAGTGTTTGTCGGACCTATGATTAAAGACCACCAATGACAGGGAACAGACCCATTCCACTGATGCAGGGCTCAAAGTTTCCTCTTCCCTGCTGCCTATTCCTCTTACTTCCCTCCATTTGTCCTGATTCTGCCCTATGTAGCCAAGCAGTACTGGGCCTGATTGTTCTGACACATAATAGCCTTCAGAACACTGCAAACAACCACCCTGGGCCTTCTGAATCTTCTCTTACTCAGTCTAAATATGCTGCTGTCTCCTCCTGGAGCTTCCCTCAGCACCGGGGACCCCTTGCCCTGGAATATCCCACCATCTCTGCAGCCTAAACAGTTGGAACGATCCCTCTGTAAGACCCTCTTCCCTTTGTGGAGTTCGTTCTGGGACGGCCCCCGGAGGGGCTTTGGGGGAGTTGCATAAAATGAACTTCACTCCCCTCCTAGCCCTGGTCTGATCTGGACTTCAAAATCATGCCCTCATGCTGTGCCAGGGGTTTTCATTCCTACTTTCCATCTCTCCTCTGCCCCACATTAGCTATCTTTTGTATATATTATTCTCCTGAGGGCAAGGACTTGGCGGGGGCGGGGGGTGGTTCTCATGTTTGTGTCCATGGAACTTAGCACACAGAAAGCACTTCATAAATGCTCATGTCTCTCCTCTCCCCTCCCTCCTCTTTTCTCTCTTCCCTTCCCCTTCCTCCTCCATCCCCTCCTTTCCCCTTCCTACCCCCTTCCTTCCCCTTCTCTTCTTTCCCCCTTCTCCCATCTCCCCCCTCCTTTCCTCCCTTACCCTCCACTTTTCCCTTTCTCTTCTATCCCATTTCCCCTCCCCTCCTTCCCTTCTCCCTTTCTCCTCTTTCCCCTCTTTTCGTATCTCCCCTCCCCTCCCTTTCCCTTCCCTTCACTTCCCTTTTTTTCTTTTCCTTCCCTTTCTTTCCTTTCTTTTTTCCCCTTTCCTTTCCTTTTTTTCCCTTCCAAATAGGTGGTACACTGGATTTGGATTCAGAAAAATCCGAATTCAAATCCTGCCTCAGATCCTATGTGACCCTGGGCCAGTCACTTAACTTCTGTTTGCCTCAGTTCCCTAAAATGGGGACAATAATAGCAACCACCTCCCAGGGCTGTTGTGAGGATCAAATGAGCGAACACAAAACACAGTGCTCTGCAGTCCTGAAAACGGTATGACTGCTGGTGGTTATCTGGTCCTCCTGGAGAAGAAAGGGCCAATAACAGCTGAGCATCATTCCAGGGTCACTAAACACCCAGGCTGCTGCTGTGTTTGGAGTTTGCTTCATTTGAGCAAAGGCTCGGATAAAGCACCTCGCACTGCCTTTGTGGGGAAGACAGAGAAATGTGGACGAGAGGAGAATGCGATTGATTACTCCCATGTGCCAGGGTGATTTTAGCTGAAAGAACATCAGCTTGGCAGCAGGTCCCCAGCCAAGTGCCCTGGGGATCTGGATTTGGCCCCGTGTTCTTGAACGTGTTTCTTACTGACTTGAATGAGGGGACAGATGGCACATTCGTTTGATTTGCAAATGACACAAACCTCAGAGGGTCAGCTAACCCACTAGGTGACAAAGCCGGAATCCAAAAGTCTCTTGAAGGGTTAGATCACTAAGCCCAATGGCTAAGATGAAAGTAAAGAGAATGCATTCTTACAGTTGGATTTTTAAAAATTGATATTGCAATGATTGGGTGGGGAAGGCATTTCGGTTTATCTGAAAAAAGACAGCTAGGGTGGTGCCATAGTACATAGAGTACTGGGATTGGAGTAAGGAAGACTTGAGTTCAAATTGAGCCTCAGACATTTAACTAGCTGTGTGACCTTGGGCAAGTCACTTACTTTGCCTCAATTTCCTCAACTGTCAATGAGGATAATAATAGCACCTATCTCCTACAGGTTTATTGTGAGGATCCAGTGAGATAATTGTAAATTGCTTTGCATAGTGCCTGGTACAGAGTAAGTACTGTGTAACTTTTAGCTATAATATAATAATAATTATCTATTATTTATAATATACCATTAATATCTACATATATACACACATACAATATATATACATTATATATAAAACACACATTTTACACACACGCACACATACACATATATCATTGTCACATAAACCAAAAAGGCTAATATGCCCTTGGGCTGCCTTGGGAAGGGCACAGCATCCAGGAATACAATGGCCACTGTCATTCCATCGTCATTCCACTTCTGGAGTGTTGTATTGGGTTTGGGGACCACAGTTTAAGAAGGACATTGATAAGTTGGATCATGTCCAGAGAAGGGTGGGTGAAGGACAGTAAAGGCAGTGCATGAAGCCTGGGGACATTTCTCCTGTAGAAGAGAATACTCTGAAGGATGTGACAGTTGTCTCCAGGTCTCTTAAGGGAGATCACACGGAGGAGTGATTAGCATTGTTCTTCCCAGCCCCAGAGGGCAAAGCCAGGAACAGTAAGTGGAAGGTACAGAGGCAGATTTCTGCTGAATGTCGGGAAAAGCTTCTTAGAACTGCTCAAAAGCAATTAGAAACTGCTCCAAAGGGGAACGGCCTGCTTTTGGAGATAGCGGATTTCTCCTCTTTGGAGGCCCTCAGACAGAGGCCAAAGGACCACCTGTTGGGTAGGTTATAACAGGGATTTCTTTTGAATAAATGTTAAGTTGACAGCCCTTGAGGCCCATCCAGTTATTTCCAGCTCTGAAATTCTATGATTTATCATTGAGTTGCTATCTTCATTTGTAAAGGGACTTCCAACACTGGGATTTTTCTTGAACTGCCTAAATAAATCACTGACCTTTTTTTGTTGTTGTTTAGTTTTTTGTATATTCTCTTATTCACATAGTTGCACTAAGAACTCGATAACCAAACCTCAGTTTTCTCATCTGTAAAATGGGGACAAATTCCTAGCACTTTGCCAGGGACACAAGAGAGAATTAACCAATAATGGTTAAGTTTGATTGAATGGCACTAAAGATTTCCTAGGATTATTGGGAGGAAAGAACTTTATAAACCTTAAAGATCTTTTGATGTGCAAGTTATTTATATTATCATTGAGATGCAGCACAGTATAATAAATAAAGTGCTTAACAAAGAGTTGGGAGAGACACGTGTTCAAATCTCAACCCCTGACGTTTACTGTGTGACCATGCTCAAGTCATTCCACCTATGCATAAATTTCTTCAAATTTAAAATGAGATTAATAATGCCTGGAGAATTGTCAGTCTGGTCCCACTTTCCCTCTGTCTTTCCAGACACCACTCTCCTATATGTTGTCTCTCTCTATTAGAATGCAAGCTCACTGAGACCAGGGACTCTCACTTTTAGAGAACATAAGCCCCCTTTTTTATTTCTTTGTATTTGTGCCCCAGTGCCTAGCACAGTGCCTGGTACATAGTAGGCATTTAATAAATACTTGTTGATTAGCATAGATAAGTGCTTTATGAATGCTTTTAATTTATCCATTCACAGGTATTTGTGAGAATTAAATGAATTAATATAAAATGTTTTGTGAATCTTAAAGCACTACAGAATGTCAGCTTTTATAATTGTTATTATTATTAGTCATCTAGCCCAACCTCCTCTTTTTACTGAGAGACTAAATGAATTCCACCAAAGGGTTATGAATGTTACAATTTCTGCTTCTCTGCTTCCCATTCGGAGGATTTTATTTTGAGCCTTTTTTTTTCATTCTTTCTTTCTTTGGAGGAATATGCACAAGCAACTTTTTAAATGTTGAAGTGCAGCTCAGAAATCAGTCAGGAACCGGCAAAAGTAACAAACTCATTTCCATAGTAACAGGCTCATTACCATTCTGGCTGCCAGCAGAATCAGACAATTTGATTCTTTCCAGCAGATTTTCCCCTCCCAGGACAGGATCCATTCCTTTAACAATGCCGAGGACGCCAACAGAAGTCAATCTGAGGTCTTCACCACAATGGGGAGTGATAGAGCTCCTACCCCACTCCTCCCAAGCACACACACAAACACACACAATGTTCAGGTGAGTTTCAAAGATGGACAAATCACAGGAAAGCACAATCTTGAAACTAAATCTAAAGGAAAGCAATAAGGTTTTTATTCCTTTGGAGAAACCAGATTTATTTGATTTTTCCCTTGCCCTTTGAGGCAGATGGCCCCTTTGGAACATTCAATATCAAATCCAGCTGCTTCTGTCTGGTCAATTCAATTAATTCCAACTGAAATACAGAGCTGGCCCAAAGAGGAATGAGTTGTGTTACAAACCAGAGACATCCTCCCTTCAATTGTCAGTCAATCAACAAGCATTTATTAAGTGCCTATGAGTTAGGAGATACAAACATGAAAATGAAACAGTTCCTGACCTCCAGGACTTTACAATCTATTGAAAGGCATAATATGTGTTTGTGCATGTATGTGTGCGTGCATGTGTGTGTGTGTGTTTATACAAAATAGATACAAGGCCATTTCAAGAGAAAGTGATTAGTAGTTGGGCAGATAAGGAAAAAAAAAAACTCATGTAGAAGGTGGCCCTGGTTGGTTCTATGAGCTCCCATGGATTCAGCTGCCATCTCCATATAGGTGACCCCACATCTATACATCCAGCTCCTCCCAGTTTTACATCACCTATTAGACATTTCAAACTAGACATCCTGTCCAATCCCATCCCATTCAACCTGTCTAAAATAGAACTAGTTTTTCCCTAAATCCAGCCCTCTTCCAAACTTCCCTGTTACTATCAAAAGCACCAGCAATCTCCTATTCACCCACACTCTAAACCCAAGCATCATCCTCGGCTCCCTCTTCTCCCTTACCACACACAGCCTAACAGTTGTGTGTTTGGCAGATCTACCTGGATGCCCCATGAGCAATTCCTAGCACAGGAGAGCAGATGCTCTTAATGCATCCAAGGGAACTCACTGCATTCTTTCTCACACACCCCTTTATATTCAGCCTGCTTTTCCAGGTCTATATACATTATTTCCTTTTCAAAATCAATGGTCTAAACTGACCTTCTTGCCATTGCTCACACAGGACATTCCATTCCCAATCTCCATGCTTGGGGATAGGTTGTCTCCTAGGTCTGGAATGCCCTCCCTTCTCAATTCTGTCCTTTAGATTCCCTTTTGTTTTTGTTCAGAGGTTTCCATTGTGTCCAACTCTTCATGACCCCATCTGGGGTTTTCTTGGAAAGGACACTGGAGTGGTTTGCCATTGCCTTCTCCAGCTCATTTGACAGATAAGGAAACTAAAGCAAACAGGGTGAAGTGACTTGGCCAGGGTCACACAGCTAGGAAGTGTCTCAGGCTGGATTTGAACTCATGAAGATCAGTCTTCCTGACTCCAGGCCCGGCACTCCGTGCACTATGGCGCACCCTAGCTGCACTGTTAGAATCCTCAGCTTCCTTCAAAGCTCAGTGCAGGTGCCATCTTTTGCAAGAAGCCTTTCCTTATTCCCCCAAGCTGCAAGCCCCCCCCCCCAAATTATCTTTTATTTAGAATACACTTTGAAGTTATTTATATGTGTCCACGTTGTCTCCCCTTTAGCACCCTGAGGGCAGGGGCTGGTTCCTGATGGGATTTGTAACTTAAAAGTTGACCTAGATGATTTCTGAAGTCCCTCCAAATTTGAGACTCTAGGTTCACTCTATGGACTCTTGGGGGGTGAGAATAATAACTGCTGACATTGAACTTAAAGATTTCCAAAGCCCTTTCCCTGCATGGTCTCATCTGAGCTTCACAACCACTCAGTGATGTGGGGGCTACTATTATTACTAACATTTGACAGATAAGGAAACTGAGGCCCAAAGAGGTAAAGTGGCTTGCCCCAAATTACCCAGTAAAGTCATAAGCAAGCAAGATAGTTTGGTCAGATGCAAGATTTGAATCCACATCCTCTGACTCTTAAGCCCTTTTCTCTGCATCACCCAGGCTCCCATGGAAACACTACCATTTGACTATCATTCTTCTAAGAGGGTAGTTCATCTCTGGAAATGATGATCAGTGAAAAAATAGGATTTGATTAACCCTTGATTTATCATGTTCTATAAATCCATGGGCACTAGGACAGGGTGGGATGACTTGGGATGGTGAGAAGGAAGAGCAAACCCCTTCTATTCACATTCTTACCTACACCTGTCCTGATTTCTGTTCCTTCCAAAGTATTTGGGCTTGAACTAATTTTCAGGATAAATTAATTTCCTGCCACCCCATCTTTTCCCCTCTCTATGTAGGCTGATTACTGATGATTTCACCCTTTTCCTAGTGAATTTAAACTGAAGAGAAAGACAGATTAAATTTAGTTTTCCAGATCTCCAGAGAACTGAGCCAGAAAGAGTTCATTAAAAAAAATGATAGAATCTGTAGGACTTAGTACTAGAAGGGTCTTCACACAACATCTAATCCAGGCCCCTTATTGTACAGAGAAGGAAAAAGGAGACCTAGAGTGGATAGGGAACTTCCTCAAGGTCATACAGGCATAGTGTGACCTTTGTAGCACACTGGACTTTGAGTCTGAAAGACCTTGTTTCAAATCTCGCCATTAGTGTTTATCAGCTTGTGACCCTGAGTAAATCAGTACTTCTCTCTATGCCTTATCTGTATAATTAGAAAGTTGAACTCAATGGTTTCTAAGGTTCCTTCAGGTTCCAGACTGATGACCCCATGACTCCAGAATCAGTTCTTAATTCAACAAAGGCCTAGAACTATCCTGGGTGATATGGAGATGAAATAAAGATGAGACATTTCCTATCCTCAAGAAGCTTACATTCTTTTAGGGGGGAGGAGAGGAAGGTGGTGGGATATGTACACATATAGTACATTAAAAATGGAATACAAAATATATGCAAGATGGCGTCCAGAAGGAAGGCACCAGCAGCTGGGGAAATCAGGACAGCCTTCCTGGAGGAAGTGGCCCTGAAGCTTAGATTTGAAGGAAATCTAGGGGTTCTCTGAGGCAGAGCTGAGGAGGCAGGAGGTTTAACCAGCAAACTTTGCACTGAACCAAGAGAAGAAGGCACCAAAACAGAAGGGGTGGGGATGGGGGAGAGACTAATTGAAATTCATAGGGGCTTGTGGACTGTGCCCAGGTTTCAGCCAAGCTGAGCTAGAATTAAAGCTCAGGCTTGGCTCTTGACAGATGAAAATGAATGTACAAAGAGGTCTAGGACATATTTAATTCCAATTCTGGATCTGTCAGAAATTCTCCAAGGGGTGAACTTAGAAGTTTTAATTGGAAACAAACCTGTAATTCCCACTTGCCATCCAAATATCTTAATGTGCTTATTTCCTGTAAATATTAATTTTGGGACAAATTCTTATCTAAACCAGGAATGAGCTGCCTTGTGGAAGCCCGCTGAGTCAAAGAAATCAGCTGGAATCTACAAAGGGCACAGATCATTATGAAAATGACATATACAATGTGTTTCAAGTTGAATAGCAGTGGCCACTGGGGAGTTTGGGGCAGTACAGTATGGTGTTTTTATTTTATTATTTTTTAAACAAGACATTCTTTTGGCCCTATCTTAGAGATAGGATTTGATTGCCCACGTCATGTTCCTTTGTAGGCTTGCAGCCCTCAAAGACAATTGCCTGTTCTCACCAGCAACATGAAAGTCTAAGCCTTTCCCCAGGGAGAGGGTGCTTGTCACACAAACTACAATCCATCTTCCTTAATTTGGCACGTCTGGTCCCTGGAGAATGTCTTTTCTCTCTCTTTGCTGGCTCAGCTCTTTCTTATATTTAATAAAACATTAGGGATGGGGGGGGAGGGAAAAAATCAGCAGTAGTTGGCAAGATGAAATGGTTGGTCAGACTGGAAGATACCCAGTCCTCCATATATGACTCTTCTCAGGACGGCACTGGACATACAGCGTAGCGTTTCACAGTTCTTAAGCTGTTCCGCGGGGGTACAATTTTGACTCTCAAATTCGAAAAGACTTATTATTTTTTATCTTATACCTCTTTAATATTCTTATCCTCCCCATGCTCCATTAAAATTCTACTCTGACATCTAATGACACTAATAACAATATCTAACATTTATACAGTCCTTGAAGGTTTACAAAGCACTTTACCTACATAAAGCTATATAAGGAGATAAGAAGAGAGTACCAGTACCTTGAGACATTCATGTTACCTAACCTGAGCTGTGTACTTCCCTGTGTCATGAAAGACCTAAAACCAATGACCGTGATATATGGAAGATCATGGAGAATGGGAGAGAGGTTGGTACCTCAAGAGAGGAGGACAGAGGGGTGGCCAGGTAGCACAGCGAGTAAGAGCACCGGCTCCAGTGTTGAGAAGACCTGGAGATCGAACCCCGGGCTCAGACACTTAGCACCCACCCAGAAACACCTGGCTGTGTAACCTTGATCAAGTTACTTAACCCCAATTGCTTAGGGGCGGCCAGGTGGCTCAGCGAGTAAGAGCACCAGCTCCAGTGTCGGGATGACCTGGATCAAATCCGGGCTCAGATACTTAGCACCACACCCAGAAATAACTGGCCATGTAACCTTGAGCAAGTTACTTAACCCTGATTGCTTAAATAAATAAATAAAAATAAAATAAAAAGAGAGGAGGACAGTTGTATCAATTTTCAGAAAGGGGAAGAGAACAAAGTCTTCATACTAGATAGAGCAGAGAGCCTGACTTTGATTCTAGAACACATTCTAGAAAATTTTAGCAACAAATTCCAGAAGAAACGGTTGGTGACCATGGAGAAAGGGAAGCTTAATGATTAGAAAGCAGTAATGTGGCTTCATCATTAAGAACAAGGCATGACAGGCTAAACTGATTTTTTTCTTTTTTGACAAGGTTATTTTAGTAGTAAATCAGGGGAAAGTTATAGATATAGTTGATTTATTATTAGATTTATTAATGATGCAGTATTAAGTTGACTGACTTCACCAGACTGCCAAAGGGATCCATGACACACAAAACATGAAGAGCTCCTATTTATTCTAAGAATACCTTCTTCTCCCCCAAGATTTTTGTATTTATCTATATGTTGTCCTCCTGCTGCAGCTAGGTGGTGCAATGAACTCAGGAAGACCTGAGTTCAAATCCAGCCTTAGACACTGACTAGCTGTGTTACCCTGGGCAAGTCACTTAACTACTTCAGTTTCCTCATCTGTAAAATGAGCTAGAGAAGGAAATGGCAAATCACTCCAGTTTGTCTGACAAGAAAACCCCAAAAGGGGGTTGGATACAACTGGAAAATGAGTAAATAACAACCCAATGTCCTCCTGCATTAGACTGTGAGCTCCTTGAGGGCAGAGACTAGCTTTTGCCTCCCTTTATGTCCCTAGGGCTCAGAGTAGTGCCTAGAACAGTAGATGGTTAATAAAGGTGGGGCCTGACCTGATTTCGGTTCTGCTCCTTCTAACGTATTTGGACCTGGACTAATTTTCAGGATGAAATTAATTTCCTGCCATTCCTTCTTTCCCCTTGTCATGGTATTCTGACTAATGATGATTTATCCTTTTCCCAGTAAATTTAAATCACTTAAACTACGGGGGAGGGAGGCGGGCCAAAATGTGCACACAGAAAGTATGTAAATGAAGTGGAATATAAAATAAATACAAGAAAAAGTCCAGAAGGAGGGCACCAGCCACTGGAGGAATCAAGACAGGCTTCCTGAAGGAAGTGGCAGAGAGTGTAAACCACTTAGGACATTGCTTGCTGATTCCTTCCTTCAGTAGAAAGCATTTGCCTTCTGGCAATAGCCCCCTGAGAAAAGTGGCAGTGGGGGAGACTGAGTCACAACTAGCAGCAGATGCATGATCAGTTGCCTGTGTCTTTATACAGCCTGATTCCACAGCCAACCAAACTGAAGGAGAGCAGACATACTCCTGTCAGCTGGGATTTATACAGGATGTCCTAAAAGTCTTAGAACTTAGACAAGGTACTCTACAAGGCACTTGGCAAAGTGTTGGATAGATCACTATTATCTTACTGGAGACCTTCGATAAGCTTGCACTACAGCCATTGCTGATAATAAAAGAGTATTTGCTTTAGTGTCAAAGAACTTGGATTCAAATCCTACCTCTGGCCTGTGTGACCTTGAATAAGTGACCTCTTTGGGCCTCAAACTAGAAAATGGACGCTTTAGGCTGAATAGCTTCTGTTGACTCTTTGGGCTCTCAGTCTGTGATCCTAAGGTCTTAGAGAGAAGAAAATCTTGGACAGGACATGTCCTGCTGTGAGTAGGTACATGGGGAGGAATTCTAACTCACCTCATTCCAAATCTAATGTTGTTCTCACTGCAGCATGCTGACTCAACAACAATCCTTACTAGGAACCAAATGAAAGCTTATGTTTGTATAATCTTCGTGGTAGAAACAACAGCTACCCCACATAGCCTGGAAGAGTTTTTCTTTTTTTTTTTTTCTTAAAAGCACTCAAACCATCTTCAAGACTTGTTCCAGGGGACTGAGGCTTGAACCATTGCCTGATAACAGAGGCTGAGAGTCCCAGGAGACTCAGGCTTATCACCAGGCCTGCCATAGTAGGAAATGTGAGGCCAGCGAACTGGGCCTTACTGAAGCAATATCCCTGCCGAACAGCCTTCACCTTATTGAGTTAAATAAACCTCTTCCTAGATGGTCTAGGACTATTTCTTTTCATTCTAATTCTGAGCCTGAATCACTAGACTGGCCTATCAGCTTGAGACTAGGGCAGTTTTTGCAAAGATCATGACAAGGTCTAGAATCTTGTATGATAAATCTTGTTTCAGCATAGTATTCAAATTCATGCTATTTGACTTGATTATTATATGTAAAATATAGTTCTGCCCGATGAAAATACGCAGGGTGAATTTGAATAAGGCAATCACTTCACCCATGATTCACTATAGCTGTATGTAATTAGATCCTTCACAATTGCCTGAGAGGCAAAAAACAAAAACAAAAAAATCGTTATCCCCATTTCACAGATGAAAAATGGAGTCTCTGAAAGAGAAATGATTTTCCCAGTCACCTAGCTGATAAATAGAAAACACTGGTCTAAAATCAAAGTATTTGGGAAACATGTGCAATTTGCTTACTGTTTATGCCTCTGTCCCATTGGGGGGGTTAGGTGGTTCAGTGGATAGAGCACCGGACCCAAAAAGTCATCTTTCTGAGTTAAAATCTGCCTCAGAGACTGTGAGACCCTATGCAAGTCCCTAAACCCTGTCTGCTTCAGTTTCCCCATCTGTAAAATGAGCTGGAGAAGGAAATGGCAACCACCCCAGTATTTTTGTCAAGAAAACCCCAAATAGGGTCACAAAGAGTCAGACATGACTGAAACAATTGAACAATAATCCCACAGTCACATTTTAAATATTAGAACCCCACAATATGGATTCTCCCTGATCCATTTAAACTGGTCTTTGGTAACCCATCCCATTTTCCATCACATTTCTGTTTGTAGAGGCTTGACTAGAATGCATGCACGATGGCCAGACTGAATGTGCCGAAAGGCACCTGTCATCTTTTTGTGTGCAGAACAGTAAACCGTGTACTGTATGGAAGACACTGATACCCCTCCCCTTATATGACCCACCTCCAACACCTCTTTCCCTGCCATGTGGAGATGAGGCCATTGTGATTCCAGGTAGATGATTACAGAGCTGGGAAAGATAGAAAATGTCCCTAGAAGTAAGGGACTGTTGGGGCGGAACATGGCACAGACTGTCAGATTTTGTTCATTAGTTTTATTGAAATCCTATTATTTTTTTTAATTTTTGGTTACAAAGGCTCGTGGATCTTGAGTTAGAAGGGTCCTTAGGAGTCATCTTGAAGAGAAATAGACTTTTTCCCATCTCTCCACATTACAAATAAGGAAATTCAAGTCCAGAAAGTTGTGTGTGATCATGTTGGCAGTTAGCAGAAAAGGCAGGATTTGAACTCAAATCACCTAATTCCAAATCCAAAATGCTTTCATCTTGACCAACCACCTCTTTTAAAGAGATGGAAACTGAGACCCCAAGTGGGGAAGCAATTCACCCAAGTTCAGTAGCAGAGAAGCAGTCAGGATTTGAACCTAAGTCTAGGGTTTCTTCCTGGTGCCACAGGCCACACAGAGGTTGGAACCACAAAGACAGGGGAAACAATCTGGATCTCATTAATACAAGTGATCGATGCCATTTGGGTGTTCTTTCCAATGCTAATGAGGCACTCATGAATATTAATGGTAGGCTATATTTTATATGCAAACATAAAGATGCTGATTCATTCCCTTTTGCTCTATAGCCAAAATGGGGGTAGCTCAGCGTAGAGGAAAGGGTGTTAGGAGACCTGGAGCTGAACCAGACCCAACCCCTTGGAGCCCCACCTTTCTCAAGGGTAAAATGGAGCCAATAATACTTAGTGCAGAGAGACCCCTCAGGATTGCTTGTGAACATAGCACATTGTGAACTTCAAGAGAGGGATAAAAATGTAAATTCTTATTATTGAAGGGAGCAGAATGAACTCTCTTCAAAAAGCTACCATAAAGCCCATGAGTAGAGGAGAGTAGAAAAACCGCTGGACTGAGAAACAATAGATCTGGGTTTGATTCCTGGTTTTGCTATTTACCATAATTTACGGACTTTGAGCAAGTGACTCAACCTCTCTGGCCCTCATTTTCCATGGTATGAGCAATGATTTGTAAAGTCAGAGGACCTGGATTCAAACCCTGTCTCTGACACTTAACTGCCTTGTGATCTTGGCCAAGTCATTGCTTTCAACTTTATCATCTGTGAAATGAAGGGATTGGACTTGATGCTTGAGTGAGGAAACTTCCCTCAACCAGTGCAGGTTGGCATCTTGGAGACTGAGTGTCTTACAGAGTCACCCAGAGGTCCAGTGACTTGCCCAGGGTCCCACAGTCTGTATCTTTCTGAGGCAGGACCTGAACCTAAGTCCTCCTGGGTTTAACACCACCATTTTAGGCACTACATCCTTACTATGCTGGTTCATGCTCATATATAGGAATACATAATATAAATAAATTTAATGCATAGATATAGGCACTTTGGAAGAACAACTAAGTTAGAAAATCTGACCTCATGTGGCAGAGGGTACTTGAGCTGAGCCTTGAAGAAAACCAGAGATTCTAAAGGTGCCTGTACAGAGGGAGTTCGTGGGCCCCACCCCCCAAGCATGGGGGATGCCCATGCAAAAGTACAGATGTGGGAGACAGAGAGTCTTGTGCAAGGCCAGGTCTCTCCATCAAAGAATCAGGCTTGCCCAAAAGTTATCACATGGGAGTATGTAGCTTGGCTTGGTTTTCTCTCATTCTTCATGCATTCCCAGTTATGGGGCAGCAAGGAAAAGGTAAAATGAGAGATCTGGGGAAGTTTTCTAAAGGTCGCTTCCAGCTCTGGGTGCCATCTTCCTGAGAGGAACATCGGAAAACTCCTTTCTCAGGGGAGGAAGAAGGCATTTAGATATACTGGGATTAATGGATCGTTTGTTTAAAAAACACCAGGATATCTAGTTATCTGGAGGACCCCCAGCCAAATGTCACCCATTCCTACCAATCATTGGAAAGATCAGTCTGAAATTGCGATAAGTCTGAAATCATAAATTTTAAAAGATAGTCTATTATATTGATTTCAAGTAACCTTTCCCTCTGCCCTCAGCTGTTGCTCTGGGAGCCCCTGAAACTGGTGTTTTTCATTGTTCCAGTCATGTTTCAGCCTGATTCTTCGTGACGGCTTTTGAGGTTTTCTTGGCAGATACTGGCATGTAGGAAGATGATGCCTGGTCCTGACTCCAGGCCTGGTGCTCTGCACCACTGAACAGCCTTGTTACCACACTAGCTCAGGGGCCATCTAGTCCAAATGAGCTAGCACAGGCAAAGTGCTTTGGAAGCTTTGCCATTCCTTCTCCAGCTCATTTGACATATAAGGAAACTGAGGCAAACAGGATGAAGTGACTTGTCCAGGGTCACACAGCTAGAAAGTGTCTGAGGAAGATGAGTCTTCCTGACTCCAGGCTCAGTGGTCTATGCTCTATGACTCCACCATAGATCAGTACGTAGCTGACCTTAATACATGTTTATTGAGTGAATGAATTTCAATGCATTAACTGGGAGGGGGTAACATAATATAATGACAAAAGCAGTGGTTTTGCAGTCAGAAGCCTTGGGTTTTTCAAAGCCCAGCCCTGCCACTGACTTGCCACGTGACCTTGGACAAGGTCCTCCTTTTCCTGGGTCTTGGTTTCCTCCTTGGTGCCTTTCTACTTTGACTGCTCCTGACCATCCCTTTGTGACCAAACACTGCACTTCGTCTTGGACTTCTGGAATGTTCCGTACCCTATCTCACTCTGTTCGTATCACCCTTTGCTAGCCTACAGGCTCCATGAGAAGAGGTGCCCTTTTTTGTCTCCACTTTGTATCCCTTGGACCTGGAATCATGGAGACTTGAGTTCAAATCTGCCCTCAGATGCATACTGTCTGTATGACTCTGGGCAAGTCACTTAATTTCTGCTTTCCTCAGGTTTCTTAATTGTAAAATGGGGAAAATAATAGCACCTACCTCTCAGGCCTATGTGAAGATTCAATGAGATAATATTTGTAAAACCCTTAGCACTGTGCCTGACACACAGAAGGAGCTTAATAAATGCTGGTTCCCTTCCCCTAGCACAGTGATCTGCATGCAGTAGGCATATGATAAATGCTTACCAGCTGGATGAATGAATTTTATGGAGCTTACTGTGGAGGGTAGGGCTTCTTAACTTGGGGTCCACGGCCTTCTTTTTTTATTTTGACAGATGTATTTCAATTTAATTGTAATCCTTGTATTTGATTCTGTGCATTTCTTAAGAACATTATGCTAATAAAGGGTCCATAGACTTCACTAGTCTACCCAAAGGGTCTATGACCCAAAAAAAGGTGAAGAATCCTCATATTGGGAGGGAAATGTTAAGTTTATTCAGCAAACATTTAGCAAGTATCTGTTGTCTGGAAGACTGAAGCAGTCTAGATTGAAAGCTGGGAGGGATTTCCAAGGCCATATTTGACACCCCCAAGGAAAGAAGCAGCAAGAGGCTAGATCTGTACCTTTCCGGTAGCATGACTTAGAACACGTCACTTTCAAAGGGGTGTGAAGAGATGGCCTCCAAGGTCCCATCCAGCCCTAGCTCCCATGATCCTCTGTGTTCCCACTCTGATTTCCCCTTCTCGCTGCCTCTCTGGATACCCACCTATACATTCTTCCCACCCAGAATTGTGGCTGCAGCTGTGAATCTTTTCTTTGGGGAAGGAATTATAGCATCTCTCTTCTCTGGTCTCCTCAGCTCCCACCACTGACCCAAGCCCCAGGCAGGATGTGCAGTTGGTTATGAGCTTCCTGTAGCCTTCTAAGACCTGAGTAACTGAATCTTGCAGAGGCTCTAAAGACTTGGCAAAGGGTAGTCTGGATGGTTGTAAATGGCTCAATCAATTTATTTTCCCCCCATTTAATCAGAATTGAGGTTTTGACAACTCAATGATTGCTTAGTGTGTCTGCCTCCAACATCTCTGCCCCATGGCACCTCTTTCTCAGGGCCACAATGATAACAGAAGAGCCAAAGTGTGCCTAGAGGAAGGCCAATGGGCAGGGAGCAGCGGGGGAGGGAGAGATGCAGGACACAGTTTGGAGGTGATCCTGACTTTCTCCAAACTTTGCAGAGGCCTCTAATCCTATCCACATTTCGGATTAGAGTATAAGAATGCTACTGAGACAGATACTCTGCAGACTGACCTGAGAGAGAGTTTGCCATTTCTTTATCCCCAAAGACTGCAGATTCAAGGGGAGACCAATGATAGAAATTGCATGTTATAAAGGAAAAAAGAAAAGTGTAGCTCAATCATAGGATTTGGAGCTGAGAAAGCTTGTGGGGTTCCAAGATCATAGCATAAGGGCCCTTAGGGATAATCTGACTCAACTCCTTCATTTTGTAGCCCAAAAGAAAGCTTAAGTTGTATTTAGGCCTGGAAGAGAATTTAGAGACCATTTAAGAGAGTTAACTTGGCACAATGGAAAAAGCATTTAATTTGAATTCACAGGAGCTGAGTTCTAATCCTATTTCTTCCACTTACTACCTATACGGGCCTCAGTTTCCTCGTCTGTAAAATGAGAAAGTTAGACTAGATGACCATAACCTTCCAGATGCACTGCTTTGCCCCCCAGAATATGAGTTCCTTGGGAGCACAGAGCATCATAGTCTTCTTCTTTTTATCTCTAGAGCTTAGCAGCTACAGCTACTTTGCATGTAGTAAGTCCTTAATCAATGATTCATTTATTCATTTACCAAGGCTTTTCCATTTCTAAATCTATGACCCTCTAGTGGAGCCTCAAAGGCTCACGGGATTGTAGATTTAGAGTGAGAAAGACCCTTAGAAGGACCCACTCATTTTATAGATGAGTAAACTGGGGTATGGAGAGGTGAAAGTAACATGGGTGGTTAGGGTTAGAGCCCAGGTCCCATGCCTTTAGGGACAGCACTCTTTTCATGATATTACACTGCCTTTAGATGAAGTTAAGTGACTTGACTAAAGACACATATGCAGGAAGTATCAGAGCCAGGTCCATTGACTCCAAATTCAGGGTTATTTCCACTATACCATAGCAAATTAAAAAAATAAAAACAATCCATCCTATTATATACACATATAGACAGATAGATGATAGATAGATAGATAGATAGATAGATAGATAGATAGATAGATAGAT
>NW_027185798.1:13939952-13941620 GCF_028583685.1 Petaurus breviceps papuanus
GATGGATGGATGGATGGATGGATGGATGGATGGATGGATGGATGGATAGATGGATAGATAGATAGATAGATAGATAGATAGATAGATAGATAGATAGATAGATAGATAGATAGATAGATAGATATAGAGATAGAGATAGATAGACATAGACATAGACTTTAGATTTCCAAGTTTTCAGTCTGGGTTATGGATTTTGTACCCTACACATGGTTTCTTCATGGTATCTTCTTCTCTATGGACCTCTCTCGATGTCCACCTTCCTCTCTTATAGTCTTTCCCACACCCATCCTGCATGCTATCTTTAATTCGCTGGCTTCTGTCTTGAGTCCCCACCACTATCTCCAAGCTTCTTCTCTGGCTCCTAGCTTCAGCTTTCTCTGTATGAGAGGCCAAGAGTGTTGTGGGGCCTTGTCCTTCTTTGCCTATTGAGCTTTGAGGTTCTGTTGGTTTGTTTTGGAAGACTATGTCCTCCCTCTCTCCAGTTGAGATCCAAAGTAGCATCTGGAGTCAGGCAGGTTAGCCAAGGAGAGTTGAGACAAGACATAAATCAAAAAGTTAACATCAAAAGGTTTCTGAGGATCCTGGATGAGCTCCAACTCTAAGGTCGTCTAGAGAGCCTGGAAAAAGATAAAACCCAACTTCCCAAATTCACTGAATGAGGAAAAGTTATATACTAATAGAAGCATCAAAATTGGAAAGCTGAAGTTGTGCGGGGAGAGTGCATGAATGTCAAGGACACTGTGAGAGGCATGGCCATGAGTTTTGGGTGCTCTTCTTCCTAAGGGGTCTGAATCTTCTTACCACTTTCTCATTCTGACAAAGGAGAGAAGGGACAAGAAGATAAAATAGACCCCGTCATCACCTAATTTTAATTCCAGTGCCATTCTATGAATTGGTTAGCTTGGTTGGGTCTATACAATTCACATGATCATTTATTTGCAGCTGGAAGGGACCTTGGAGACTGCCAAGTCCAGCCCCCCCACTTTTCCAATCAGAAAGTAAGGTTCAGAGAGGTTAATGGTGGTCATACTTGGGGCTCCACATGTGAGTGCTCCCCACAAAGGATGTTACACAAGGAAGACAAAGACCTATTCCAGGGAAATTAGAGAGTGATATAATGATTTTTGATGATCCTATCCACCCCGCCATGACTCCAAGGGAGCATTTTCTTTGTTACTGACTTCTTAGACTGCCATTCAAAGCTTTACAGTGTCTGTCCCCACCCCACCCCCAATTTGGATCTGACTTTATACTATAGCTTTTTACAAACTACATTTCAAACAAAATGGGCCACTAGCCAAGTCCCTTAATCCCGCTTGGACCTCAGGTACAGTACCTATAAAGAAGAAGAAGCAGGAGAAAAAGGAAGAGGAAGAGGAAGGGAAAGAAGAAGAAGAGAAGGAGGAGAAAGACTAAGAAAAGGAGGAGGAAAAAGAGAAGAAAAAGGAGGAGATGAGGGGTGGCTAAGTGGCATAGTAAGTAGAGCACCAGCCCTGAAGTCAGGAGGACCTGAGTTAAATCTGGCCTCAGACACTTAACATACAAAAGACTAGCTGTGTGACCTTGGTCAAGACAATCTCAATTGCCCTCCAAAAAAGAAAAAAAAGAAAAAGGAGCTGAAGAAGAGAGAGAGAGAGAGAGAGAGAGAGAGAGAGAGAGAGAGAGAGA
>NW_027185798.1:13941720-14008300 GCF_028583685.1 Petaurus breviceps papuanus
GCAGGAAGGAAGGAAGGAAGGAAGGAAGGAAGGAAGGAAGGAAGGAAGGAAGGAAGAAGAAGGAGAGAGAGAGGAAGGAAGGGAGGAAGAAAGAAAGAAAGAAAGAAAGAAAGAAAGAAAAAAAGAAAGAAAGAAAGAAAGAGAAAGAAAGAAAGAAAGAAAGAAAGAAAGAAAGAAAGAAAGAATGAAAGAAAGAGAGAGAAAGAAAGAAAGAAAGAAGAGAAAAAGAAAGAATGCATCCTCTCTTGATTTCTGCCTTATAGAATCCCTAAACTCTGCATTACATCTCCTGCCTTGATGCATGTGTATGAGCTGCTCCCCATTGCTGGAATGCACTCTCTCCTACCTCAGAAACTGTCTTTTTCCAAAGTCTGATCCAGGTGGACCTACCTCCATGGAGCCTTTCCCAATTTCCTAGTTATTGGTGATCTCTCCCTCTCCCTGGTACTAGACTCATTTGTGTGTATGTTATATTCTCCAATGCATTATAAACTCCATGAGATCAAGTGGTGTTTTGTTTTTGCCTTTGTATCTCTAGTACCTTTCAAATATTAGGTACCCAATAAAAGTTTGAATTCCCTCTTTGGTGACCCTCACAAGATGAAAGTTCACCTTTGGCCAGAAAAGTCTTTGTAATTCATTTTTAAATCTTTCTCATGCCCTTCTATTCCCCCCTACCAGCTGAACTTGGAGATAGCAAGCAAAACATCTTCAAAATGAAACTGTGTGATGTAATGAAAGATGTCTGACCCTGGACACGTCAACTAAAACCTCTGTTAACCTCAGTTTCCTCATCCGTAAAATGGGGATAATAATAGCACCTACCGTATAAGGCTATTTTAAGGATCAAATAAGATAATATCTGTAAAGAACTTGGCACAATGTTAGCATCTATTAAGTGCTATTTCCTTTCCCTTCCTTCCCTCTCATCAAAACCAAGTTATGCCAACCTCCATATGAAAGTGCCAAAGGGTCTTAGAAGAAAGTTGGCTGCTAAAGAAGGCAATCTGTGTCTTGCAGTGGGGAGAGGGGCTATAGCCTCATCTCTAATCGCCATCCTCTGGTTCCAGGCATCTCTGAACAATGGCCCTTAGACACACAGAGCCAGATGACTGGAGAGGGAATCATCAGGAAAGGGCTGGGATCCAATGATAGTCCTACTGGGCTTGTTCATCTGCATGCCACTATTTCAATAGATCAATCAGAGCCCCCAAATGTAGCAGACTACAATGGACATCCCGGGGCAGCCTTCGTTTGAATGCTACTCACCCTACCCAGATCCTAGGATTTCCACGCCTGGTTGAAACTAACAGTCAGGTCCCAGGCTTTAGTAAACAGGCTGCCGGCTTCATATGTTCTCCTGGCAACTTTGTCGTCCAGGAAATCAATGGGCTGTGTCAGTGACGTGGGCTACATTTCCAACACTAAGTGATTCCTGCACATATTTGGGAATGTGCTCTTCACTCACTGAGCTGCTTCTCAGCAGTGGGAGGGAATATTCCAGTGGGAGTGAAGTGTTCCATTGTTCACCTGGATCTCATTGATGGCACACTGCATTGTTAGGCATCTTGGGCATTCACTGAGATGGAGCCTTTGATGTTGGGTTGGCTTGACACTCAAGTGGCTAAAGAGCCTGTAATTTACAGACTTTTCATAACAAGATAAGTCTCAGCCCACTATGTCTGATTAGGGGAAACCTGGGGAAAACAATCGTGAACTTGTCTCTCTCATCAGGTGGGCATCTGATTAAAAACAAAATGATTTCATTTTTCCACAAGTTTTATCTCTGATTTGGAATAAAAGGGCCATGTGCTGAGGAAAAGATGATTCAGTAAGCCTTAAGCTGTTCTCAGTATGCATTCTTCTCGTGACCTCGAGCTACAATCGAGACCCCTGTTTCCTTTCATTTTAAATCACTAAGGGACTTTCAGGGGTATGTCCCAAAAGAGGAAGAAAAGATGAAGGCCTGAATACAGAGAAGGTGGTAATAATGTGTTACATTCTATCATACATTGTTGTGTATGATACACATTGTATGTTATGTGTAATAGGTTTTGTACCTGAGATGATGTTAGCTAGCATTTATATGGAACTTTAAAGCTTGCAAGTATGGTTTTTTTACATGCAACTGGAAAATAAGATATACAGGCACTGGTGTGTAGAAAACCATATTGCCCTACTAGAGAGCTGGGAGGATGGGGGAGGATATAAGAGAGAACAGATTGCTGGAAGGGGTATTTACCGTGTTTCCCCAATAATAAGACCTATCCCGAAAATAAGCCCTCCCCTTACTGTGTAAGATTCCTCTAAAATAAGCCCTCCCCCGAAAATAAGCCCTATTGAGATTGCTACTGTAGTGAAGGTGATCCCCTGTGCTACACGCTACATTACGGTACCCTCTGTATGCACCATCCCTCCCCCCGGGTGAAATGCACGCCGCGCTCCAAGCTGCATCCAATCAGAGCTGCAGCAGTGAGCGCATCATCCTGTTCTTCCCCAGTGATTTGCTTATTGAATAAAGGTACATTTTTTTGTTCACATTTACCTGTTTATTAAAATTGCTGTCAATGTTCATTAAAATAAGCCCTCCCCTGAAAATAAGCCCTCTGGTGTTTTTCTGTCCCAAAAAATAATAAGACAGTGTCTTATTATCGGGGAAACACGGTAGTAGGTTATCTATTTTGAGGTGGGGGTATGGGAAAGATGGGGAGAAATTTATAACTCAAAATCTTGTGGAAATATGAATGTTGAAAACTAAAAATAAATAAATAAATTGGAAAAAAAAGTTTGCAAGTGTGTGTGTAATCTTGGTCAGGCCCCTCAGATCCCTACAAGTCTATGAGAAAGGTGTCATTGTTATCCCCACTTTACAGATGAAGAAACTGAGACCAAGAGAAGTCAACTTACTTCCCCAGAGCCATATAGCTGGCAAGTTTCTGAGGCACAATTTAAAATCAGGTCTTTTTGATTCCAGGTCCAGAATTTTGTGCATAGCGCCATCTGGTTGCCTCTGATGGGCCTGATCTGCCATTCATGGGGAAAAAAATCAGGGTCCTAAAAGTTACCAGTATTGATCTTCTAAGGAGAGAAGAGTGTAGCCAGCACAGTGGACTCTATCATACAATAGTGATCTGTAACTGCTAGGGTTCCGTGGTTTTAATCATATATTCTTGGCTCTTCTAAGACCAAGCTTGTATAGATTAAGGAGAAGTGATATGTCCTCTGGGCCAGGTGGGTTAAAAAAGTGTATCCAGAAGAAAAGAACCCGCCACCCAGACTTTCAGATGCTCAGACACCGTGGAGCCTTCCAAGGAATCAGTGAGCAGGGCAATCACAAACCTCGGCCCCCTAGCCCCGAATCTGAAGAGCAGTGCTCAGCACAGAACACTTATGTAATTCCAACAGCAGATGACAGGTAATCACAGGTCTCGGTTGTGGATAACAGGCCAAATGTTTTGTCAAACCAAAGTGCCTGGTGGTTTTAGGAAATGCCCGGGTCTGAGTGCCCAATGTTCTTGAGATCTTCATCTCTTTTTTGTTTTGTGATTATGCCTGCAGATTTCCCTGGTGCAGAGACTTTGGAAAATGAAAGTCTCGGCAATGGATGGGCCCCACAGAGACCTCCCAAGGAATATCAAAGTGTTTGTTTTCAACCAGTATCTGAAATTGGTCTCTAAACCTCTGTGCCTTTTAAACATGGTGAAGGCCAGAAACAAACACTGTCTTTACCCCTGCATGACCATTCCCACCCTGGTGATTCTTGGGATGGGCACAGTCAATCACAAGATGTAATTTTCCGAAGCCAAACATGGAGAATGGAGATTGTTTCAGACTCAGAGTTCACATCAACAAAGTGAAAAATGAAATCAAGATTTCCTTTTTTTTTTCCATCAGGTCACTTGAGGTAAGATTTCATTTCAATTCAACAACAAACATCTAAGAAAATGTAGTGCTGAATTTACATCTCTGACTGTTAGTATTTCCAAACCATTCCAAGATGGGAATATTACAGTGAATCTATGACTTTACCAAGGTAGGTTTACCCTCCAGCTATGCTAATTGCAACCCATCCAAATCTGGCCATCTTGAATGACTCGGGTTCATGTCCTCTAGCATTTTCAAGATGAGTTCAGCCACTTCTGGGGGCCTTCCTCATAGTTTCTTCAAACTGGGTAGATTTGGAAAGTCAATCACTCAATCAGCACAAACGTATTCGGTGCCTACTATGGCATGTACCAGGTATCCTGTTAGACTCTTTAGGTACAAAGACAAAGATGACATAATCCCTACCGTCAAGGAGCTTGCCCTGTTTTGGAAGAAGCAGCACACAAATGCAGAGATATACACCACATAGATACGCATAGGTTCGGATACTGGAGCTTTGATTTCATTTTTTAGGGAACTCCCAGGAGAGAAAACCTCGTTCACCAGTGTAGGTTTGCATCATAGTCTTAGAGAAACGCTTAGAGTGTTAAGTGACTTTTCACAGGCACTATGTGTTGGACTTGAATACAGGTCTTCTTGGCTCAGAGGCCAACTCTTGAACCACCGTATTCTACTGCTTCTCATAGATACAGGGTGATCTAGGGGGAAGGCCACGAATAGCTGTGGGGATCAGAAAAAAATTCAAGAGCGAACTGACACTTGGACTGAATCTTGAAGGAAATTCTGGATTCTAATAGGAAAAGGGGAGACATTTCAGGCAAGGGGAATGGCCAGTGCAAAGGTATGGCAATGGGAGATGAAGTATGTAAGAGGTATAATGCCTGGCTGAAGCATAGAGCAGGTGAAAGGGAGTCATGGTAAATAAGATTGTGATGGTAGGTTGGGGTCAGGCTGGTAAGAACTTTATATGCCAAACATTTAGGCAGATTTTATCCTACAGTCCAGAAGCTCTCAGATTTTTGGTCTTAAGAACCCATCGTATTGTCAAAGATTATTAAGGACCTCCCCCACTTCTACCAAAGAACTTTTGTTTATGTGGATTATATCTACCCATATGTACTGCATTAGAAGTTAAAAGGGACAGCAAGGTGAGACAATGCATAGATGGCTGGGCCGGACCTGTTGTCAGGAAGACTCGTCTTCATTAAATCTGGCTTCAGACACTTTCTAGCTGGGTGACTCTAGACAAGTCACTTCACCCTGTTTGCCTCAGTTTCCTCATCTGTAAAATGAATCAGAGAAGGAAATGACAAACCACTACAGCATCTTTGCCAAGGAAACCCCAAATGGGGTCATGGAGAGGCAGACATGACTGAAACAACAACAAAAGAAACTAAAATGTCTTAGTGTTCTTATGAAAACAGTTTTCACTTCCCTGACCATGTGAAAGAGCATCAGGTCCTCCCCTGGTTCCCAGCCCACACTTGGAGAACCCCCTACTTTAGGCAGCACAGAACCACTGGCCAGACTGGGCACCCCTTCTTCTTGCTCCATGCCTTACCCATCTCTTATTCTCTAGGCTACATTTTCCTAACTATCCTT
The DNA here is from genome assembly GCF_028583685.1 of Petaurus breviceps papuanus. Lineage (NCBI taxonomy): Eukaryota > Metazoa > Chordata > Mammalia > Diprotodontia > Petauridae > Petaurus > Petaurus breviceps. The sequence continues at coordinate 13,947,208 of NW_027185798.1, forward strand.
TTTCCAATGGAATTACTTATTTCTTATGTGTTGCTGCCTGTTTGCCCAGTGGGAACCTCTTTACTTCTTGACATCTGGAATGAATGCATGATTCCAATTCAAAGATTCTCTGAAGGGGCCTAGAGATGAACCCAACTACTCTCTCTCTCTCTCTCTCTCTCTCTCTCTCTCTCTCTCTCTCTCTCAATCTGTCTTTCTCTCATTACCATGTCTCCTTTCCCCCTTGCTACAACTCATCCACCTTATGGCAAATTGTAACACATTTTACCTGGGCACTATACTTCGTCTTAGAGATTAACTTTTTTGTCTGTATCTGTGATTTCACATGGGTGTGAAGCTTCCAGAGAGAAACACCCTCTCCTAGTGCAGGGAAATCCTTTTCTATTACTTACGGTCTCAGAGAATTAATTGTCCAGAGAACTGAAAAGATGAGATGACTTGCCTACTGTCACAGAGGTAATCTGTGTCAAAAGTAGGATTTGAACCCAAGACTTTTGAGGTTAGCTCTCTATTCACCACACCAAACACACAGATAAGGTGTCAGTTTAATTCCATGTCTGCAATTAAGTAAAAATCCTTCTTGACTCAGTGGCCAAATGGGAGTGGAAACATTTAAGTTGGAAACAAGTTAACCAGTCTATGCCCCGCATATGTGCCAAAGTGACTGACCCTCCAAGGGCTGCTTTTCAAGTTAGGGAAGTTTTGGATGGTCTGGAGAATGAGGGAGGAAAGAGAATCATGATGCCAGCCAAGCAAATATTCATCACATCAGAGCTTGGTGAAGTTTGGGGAAATGCGGTTCCACCAATCAAATGATGCCTGGGGGCCCACAGTTTGTGCAGACAGCCCTTGCCCCACAGATTACTTGAGCTCTTGTTGACCTTGGCAGCATCAAGAGAACACAGTCCTTTGGCAGGAAGAAGACCGTGCTTGAGCAATCTGATGCATTGTGTCAGTCAGGAAGCTGTGGATTGGGGGATTGGGGTCTGTGCTCTGTGGATGCTAAAGAAGGCCTGGGCCTCCCAGAACCTAATCACCCAGAGTCACGCTCACTTATCCACTGGGCTGGCAGCCATCAGATCTTCAGTCCTGGGATCTGGACTCTAGCACTGTTCCAATTTGGGAGTGAACAGCACACGGCATTAACAGAGAAACCTCTGCTTCAGTTATGTGCTGAGACACAGTTGGGTTTGGATGCATCATGTTATGTTGTGATATTTTCATCCCCAAACTCCCCATTCTGTCATGTCTGGTCTTGATTTTGAATTCTGGAATTTAAAGAGGCAGCTTGGTGTTGAACAGGGTGCCAAACTGGGAGTCATAAAGATCTAGAGGGCTTTACCATTTCCTTTTTCAGCTCATTTTACAGATAAGGAAACTGAGGCAAGCAGGGTTAAGTGACTTACCCAGGGTTATACAGCTAGTAAGTGTCTGAGGCCAGATTTGCACTCAGGAAGATGAGCCTTCTTGACTCCAGACCTGGCACTCTATCCACTGTGCCACCTAAGTGCCCTGGTCTAATCCTTATGATACTATTAAATTGTCAGGATTAGGCAGCGAATAAAGAGTCTTTGGAGGAAAGAGAAATCTTTGAGCTGAATGAGACTTTAAGGAATAACAATAAAGACAATAACGATAATTCCAGCTAGCATCTATATAGCACTTGAAGGTTTGCAAAGCATTTTAATAAGTTATCTCATTCAGGCTTCACAGTGACAATATCCCCTACTTCCCCTACAATAACAATATCCCCCAGGGGGTGGCTAGGTGGTGCAGTGAATAGAGCATTGGCCCTGGAGGCAGGAGGACCTGAGTTCAAATCTAGCCTCAGACACTTGACATACTTAGCCATGTGACTTTGGACAAGTCACTTAACCCCAATTGTCCTCCAAAAAAGCAAAAAAACAAAAATAACCAGTATCCCCTACAACATTTCCCCTACTTTACAGATGATAAAACTGAGGTACAGAGAAGTTAATTAGCTTGCCTAGGTCACATAGCTAGCAAGAATTTGAGATCAACCTTCCTGACACCAGTCTGTGCCTCATGAGGTCATGTTGTCCAACAGCTTCATTTTACAGATACAGAATTGAGGTCTAGGGAGATGCTCATTGTCCAAGGTCACGTGGGTAATTGGCAGGGTGCGGATCTGAACCCACTCTCTCTGACTCCAGTTCCTACATTCTTCTGTAGTGCCTGGTGCCTTTTAAAAAGCTCTATAATTGACTGGTGTATTCCACGGAGCTTATAAAGACTGGTGTGCAAGAGGGTCTGTCATCTCTTCATACCTTCTAGGACATATTGCCCAGGTATTGGGACCTGGTGCATCTGTGACTGGTGTCTGGGGCTGCTTTGGCCCTCAGCTGAAAAGGGCAACCCTCCCTGAAACCAGAAACTGGCTACCTCCCCTGTGACCTCTATCTGAAAACCCATCCTCAGATTTCTGATCTGGTCTCAATCAAGACTTCTGGGCATTATTATTGATTTCTCTCTGAAAAACCTGGCATTACTTAAGCTTCATTTTTCCTTCTGAGTGGCTTTGAAAGTCACCTAAGTGAGTGGCAGCCGCTAACACTCTAACTGCATCAGGCCCGAGTGCCCTTCAGAGATGGCTCCTCCTTCCTCTTCACCCAGGACTGGGTCCTATGATAGCATTTGCTGCCTTTGACTCTCAGACCAAATAAATAAGTCTCCTCTTTGGCCCATAGAAGCAAAAAGTGGAATAAAAGACAAAAGACGCAGCTTTTTACAAGTCGTGAAAATTCAGGGTGCTGGCTCTCTGAGCGAACATCATTTGGATGAGTCAAGAAGGCAGAAAATCAGAAACTCCCATCTCCCACCTCCCCCTTCCTCCCCCCACCCAACCAGATTCTGCAGACATTTGTACATGAAGGGATGTTATGAGAGGGTGGAGAGTGGGCATGGGACAAGGGAACAAGTGATGAGCGTTAGGGAATGTCCAGCAATGGGGAAGGAAACTCGACCCTTGGGTGCAGGGATGGATCTAGCCGTGGTTAAGAACTCTTAGACCCCCAAGTGCACACACTTCTCTGGGAACTATTTCAAAGAGTATAGTACCTTAAAACTCTGAACCCCTCCCCCAAATAAAAGGAGTGTAGGGGCGGGGATCATTCACTGAGGAGAGGGATGGCCCTGAGCTTCTGTCTAAGCTTAATGTCTAGAGGGATGAGTGATCCTGAGAATGCCATTACACCACTCGGGCAATAATGATTCTCTGCTCTGTCTTCCTCACAAGAAGAAAGAGTAGTACAGGATAAAGAGGGAAGGGAAGGAAAAGAGATTAAACATTTATTAAGCACCTACTCTGTGCTAGATACTGCACTAAACATTTTGATAAATATTACCTCACTTGATCCTCACAGAAACCTTGGGAGGTAGATGCTATAATTATTCCCATTTTCAGTTAAAGAAACTGAGGCAGACAGGGGTTAGGTGCCTAGCCCAGGGTCATACAGCTAGTAAGTGTCTGAGGCTGCATCTGAACTCAGGTCTTCCTGACTCCAGGTCCAGCATTCTAAGCACTGTGCCACCTAGCTGTCTTGAGACTATAAAGTTTTCAGTCCTTGGATCCGGGTTTGAATGTTGCCTCTGACATTTACTATCTGTATGACATGAGAAAGTCATTTAATCTTCCCGGGCTTTCTTATCTGAAAAAAAAAAGGTGGTCGAACAAGGTGACCTTTGAGGAAACCCCCGGCTTAAAAGCTGTGAATATACAAGAGAATGTCTGAGAAAGTGCTTTTAGAAGTAGAATACTTTGTGCCAGTACTGGGGAGTACTACCATCTCTTTTTAATACTCAATGGAACCGTCATAGTTTATGTGATGGTGGTGAGGAACTCCCAGTGAACAAACTTTTTTTCCACCAGTGCAGATCACAACTCTTTTCCAATAAAGTAGGGAAATTCTAGGGGGTTGCTTGAGGCACATAGCTTAGCCCAGGACCACACAGTGAATAAGTGCCAAAGGTAGAATTTGAACCCAGGGTTCCCCAATTTCAGTGTGGTGCAAAGGGAAGGACACCATCTCAGTATTACAGAGTGAAATTGTTGCTGGGTTTGGAGTCAGAGGACCTGGGTTCAAATTCTGGCTTTGCCATTTTCTCCCAATTTGATCTTAGGGTTAACTTAGTCTCTGAGTCTGTTTCCTCTTCTATAAAAGTTGGATTAGATGGTTTCCAGGGTCCCTTCAAGCTCTAGATATATGATGTGATCATCTCCCATATTCCAAATGAGAGGCCGTGTAGCAGAGTGGATAAAACCATAGCCTGTTTGCCCTCCCCACCCCCACCCCCAAGACCAGCAGGTGTAAAACCTGCCTTAGTCACATAGATGAGAAGACACTATAAGGTGCTTGTCTTAGAGTCCAGCTGAGGGAGTTGGCTAGTCTGCAGCTCACCCAAGAAAGCACAAATCCAATCCTTTCCACCCCTAGCTAGGTCTCCGAGAGATCTACCAGCTGCTGATTCTCCAGCACACCAAGACTCTGGCTTGACTAAACCAAGTTGGCGGCCGTGAGACTTGCAGTTCAGCATCTGTTTCAAATAATTTCCCTGGGTAAAGAAGCCTTGACTGTCATAGTTCATATTCCATAGGAATTGAGGCAGTGTGGGATAGTGGATGGCACTCTGGATTAGAATCAAAGAATGCCACGTGGGAAGGGAGCTCAGAGATCATTTAGGAAGCCCCTCCCATCCTGCTTTTCTTCTCAAGCTTCTTACATGACTCCCCTCCATGTACACTGGGTCCTGGCATTAAGGGTCTATTTGCTATTCCTCACACCTGACACTCCCTCTGCCATCTCTGTGCTGGCTGTCTCCAGACCTGGTGTGCTTTCCCCTCCTCAGCACTGCCTCTTAGAATCCCTGGCTTCTTTCAAGAATCAGTTCAAACACCATCTTTTGCATTGTCCTCCCTAGTTGTTCTCACCACTTATTGGGGTATGTGTGTGTGTGTGTGCACATACATGTTGATGTCTCTTCTGTTAGACTGTAAGCTCCTTAAGGACAGGAACTGTTTTATATTTGTCAGTCAATAAATATTTATTAAGCACCTACTATGTGCCAGTTCCCTGTGCTAAGCACAGGGGCTACAAAGGCAAAATATAGTCCCTGCCCTCAAGGAGTTCACAATCTAATGGGAGAAACAAAAAGGAATAGATTATGTGCTAACAAGCCACATACAGGATGTATTAGAGGTAATCAGCAGAGAGAAGGCACTATAGTTAAGAGGGATTGGGGCGGGAGGAGTTCCTATAGAAGGTAGGAGTTTAGCTGGGACCTAAAGGAAGCCCAGGGAGGTCCACAGGCAGAGCTGAGGAGGGAGTGGCCCCAGCACTAAGCACAATAATGACTTGTTAATTTATAGAAATTAAGAAATTGAGGTCCAGTCATTGGATCATGGTTTTAGAGCTGGAGGGGGCCAGCTAATCTAACCCTCTCATTTTATAGATGAGGAAACTCAGGCCAGGAGATTAAATGACAGCTCGATGTTTTCAAATTGTGCTGGAGAAGACTTTTAATAGTTCCTTAGACAGTGAGGAAATCAAATCAGTCAATAAAAGAAATTAACTCTGACTATTCATTGGAAGGACAAATACTGAAGATGAAGCTGAAATACTTTGGCCACATAATGAGAAAACAGAACTCACTGGAAAAGGCTGATGCTGGGAAAGATTAAAGGGAAATGGAGAAGGCAGTGGCAAGGATGAGATGGAAAGGTAGTGTCTTGGAAGCAATGAATGTAAAACTGGGCAGACTCTGGGAGATAGCGGAGGACAGAAGGGCCCAATGTGCCTTGGTCCATGGTGGTTGCAAAGAATTGGCCATGATTGAATAACAACAGCAGAGTTCAGAGGAGAACCCAGGTCTCCTGACTCCAAATTCAAAGCCCTTCGCACAGTACCCCAGCTTCATCTTCCATGAATTAATTATTCACTAAACATTAATTAAGTACTGATTATCTGCCCCATCTGTGCTAGGCACTAGGGATACAAAAGAAAAAAAATTAAATGGTCCCTGCCCTCAAGAAGTTTACATTCTATGAGAGAGACAATGTGTATATTTGTCTGTGTGTATGTATATGTATATATACATACACACACACAAACAAAAATGAAGTTTTGGGTAGAGAAGGAGGCACTAGTCACCGGAGGATGAGAAGAAGGTGGGGCTTGAGCTGAGATTCATAGAGAACTTGAAGGCCACAGAATGGAGGGAGATCACACCAGGCATAGAGACCACTCCATGTAAATGTGTGGAGATGGTAGATGAAATGTCATAATGGGAGGAAAACCAAAGCAGCCAGTTTGAATGACCGTTGATTGGAAAGGTGGGTGCAGAGAAGCAGTATGGCAGAGTGGATTGAGTGCTGGAGTCAACACCAGGAAGACATGAGTTCAAATCCCTACCCTGACACTAAAGAGCTAACTGTCACTGACTCCACTTCCTCATCTGTAAAACGCCAGGAGTTCCCATTTCACAGAGCTATTGTGGAGCTTAAATAATATAATGTATCTAGAGGGCTTTGAAAACACGAATGCGCTAAATGTAAATGTTGGTTATTGTAGCTTACTGAATTAGCATCAGAAAGGACTTCAGTCTAGCCTAGTGATTTTAGAGGTGAGCAAATGAGACCCAGAGAGATTAACTGAACCCAGATAGCCTGAATTCCAATACAGCATTCTTCCCATTGGATCATGTTGCCTTCTTGGCTTGCTGAGGCTCACAAAGCTAGTGAATATCCATGGCAAGACTTGAATTCAGATCTCCTGACTCCAAGTCCACCCTTTCATTCACTTACTGATAGGCTGACCACCCTCCAGGAATCTAAGTCATCAGAACCATGTCTCTAACCTCACTCTATAACTTACTGTATATAAATTAAGTCTATGACACATAGTTTAAAGAACCATAGTGTTACCTTAACTCTGCCAAACCTCAATAAAGTGCCAGACTTGGAGTTTAAGTCCAGCCTCACACATTTACTAGCTATGTAATGCTAGGAAAGTTATATAATCTGTTTGCCTCAGTTTCCTCTTCTGTGAAATGGAGGTAACAATAGCATCCACTTCCCAAGGTTGTTGTGAGGGACAAAAGAGCTGATAATAGTAAAGAGCTTAGCATAGTGTCTGGAACATAGACACTATATAAATGTTGGCTATTATTAATGATTATTTTACTGTCATTATTATCATTCTTGATATGTAAAATGTGAAGGTTGGACTAATGAGCCTTAGAGCTCCCTCCGAGCCCTAGATCAAGGGCCCTCTGAATAAAAGGGATGAAATGAAAAAGAAAAGAATCCAGCCTTGGGCACAGGCTTGGGTTTCTGCCTGCTCACCATGGGAAATGGACTCTCCCGCAACAGTTCAGATCACACACACCCCTGCGCTCCTTAAAGATCTATGGATGGGGGTTAGGTAGGGTGAATACAATGGGAAAAGACCCTGAAGGCCACAGCAGGTGTAGCAATGCCATTATTGGTGCTAGAAGAGGAGAAGAGAAAAAGGACATGAAAAAAGAACGAGGAGAGACAGAAAACACAGCAGTGCGGTGGGAATACTACAGATGGTATCAGATGAGCACATTCACAGGATCCTGGATTGAGATTTGGAAGGGACCACAGTGGTCATCTAAGCCAAGCCCCTTATTTTAGATGTGAGTGTATCCGCCATATTGGGTAAGGCTGTAATGAGCAGGGTGGGATTGGAATTCCTTCCAAAGAGCTGGGTATCGGCACATGTGGGCTCCTAATAGAAAAGAAGATGAGAAAATAGGTGTCCATCTCTTCAGAGGCAAAACCCCTTGGGAAAATGCTTCAGTTAAACTCCCTCCTACAACTGATGAGAGAACTGATATTCAGATTGGGGAATAGACTTGTCCAGGGTCATGCAGATTATGTCAGTAGCAGAGCAACAAATGGAACCCAGGTCCTCCAAAGTCATATCCAGTACTTCCCTGCCTCCCACTGACTTTGTTGCTCGCTCTTCCTCTCTGAGCCTCAGTTTACCCTTCTGTCTCATAAAGGACTCCAATATCTAAAGTCTCTTCCAAATTTGAGTTCTACATACAGACCCATGAGACACCTCCAAAAAGCATGAGGAGGTAAAGTTAAAAGCAGGGACCCAGGCTAGAAACTCCCAAAAAAACAACTCCTCACACTGCTGAAATGTAAGCTCTGTGGAATCCTGCTCTGATCTCCTTCTGGGTACCACGACCTGGCCCCTGTCAGCTGATTTCTATTCAGCCCTTCATTTTCCTGTATCTACTCAGACCAGCACTGACTTTTATCCTTCTTATCATTTGCTCCAACTATCTTTAATAGATACAGACTTTGATTCTGGCTAGACTTTGATTGTGGCTTTGACCCTGAACTACCATAGCAAAGGGTACATGCCATACATGGGAAACAGTGAAAAGGAGGCCATCAGGTAGAGATTCAGAATGAAAGCACCACTAAACTCCACATTTATAGAAAATGGCTGAGTCTGTGGGAATAAGAAATTCATCAGAAAGTCAGAGGGTTGTGCTAGGAAAAATCCCAAGTTACTTTCCTGAGGGTGGGTGCTATTTTAATGTTTTATTTGTCTTTTGTAACTGTTTATGGACTCCTGTGAGTCCTTTTCACTTAATATATTTAGGGGGGGAGGTGAAATAAAGGCTTCCCTATACCCAGAATGCACTTAGTAATCTGAGTGCTTATATAGGAAATGATGACCCTTTTGTCATCCATATTTGGAGACATCAGGATAGGAACTGTACAATAAATGTATTCTAGATGCTTCTTGGATTATTCCTAGTTAGGAGCAATGAGTCTAAAAGGGAAAAAAAACTAAATGAAAAGAGTTAGCCTTGGGAATCAAATATGGTCCATGTGAGCTCAAAGTCCTTTGAGGTACCTGGAGGCATAGTCACACTAGCATCCAAGGTTCCCAGGAATTGGTACCACTCTATCTTTCCAGCATACTTCATATAAATCCCCATTTCTGACTATGATCCAGACAAACCAACCTATTCTCTTTTCTGAGAAGGCAGAATCATTTCTAGCTTTACTCAGGCTGTACACTCTGCCTGAAAGGTCCAACAGCCCCTAATTATACTTGTAAGTAGGGATCAAATACCACATTCTTCAGGAATCCTTCTTTCATCTCTGTTAGGCAACAACCTTCCCTTCCCACCCCCTGCCTTCCTCCCTGATCTCACATATGATTTTATTTTTTAGAACTCTGCTATGTCCTTAAATCTAATACTGTCTATTACAGTTCCCTATGAATGTATCACATTTCTCTTCTAGTCCATAAGGGCAGAGACTTTGTTGTATCTGAATTTTGTATCTCTCCCCAAAATGTTCTGCACGTATTAGGCACTTAGTAAATGTATTTTTAATTTAAAAGCATCAGCTCAGCACTGACCTGTCAGGAAAAGTGAAGTCTCTGTGACTAATAGTTCTATAATTTAACATTTTAATCCCTCTGATATTCTCATAAGATCTGAAGATGCTAGAATTGGAAGGAAGCTCAGAGATCAGCTAATTCAACTCTGTCATTTTACAGATGCAGAAACTGAGACCCACACAGAATAAGTGAGTTGCACAAGGTCCCAGAGGTAGTATGTATCAGAGCTAGGATACCAAGATCAAGATTCTAAATCCAGTGGTCTTTTCCCTGTATCAGGCTGAAGCTTCTAGTTTTCTTCCTGTAAAATACTTCCCAAGTTTTCCAAGATATTAGATATACTAAAGTAATGTTTGACCATAATGACAATCGTCTATGCAACATTTCTAGGGCAACATCACATGCAGACCAAGAGTCAACTGCCCTTCCTCTGTCTCTCTCCTTTGAGACACCTCTCCATTTTCATGCAGATGACACAGATCTCCTCAGTTCTCCCAAAGGAGAGCCATTAAACTACTATATTCTTTCCACCCCATAAACTCTTCAGCTTGGCTTTTAAAGTACTTTGCAACCTGGAGCCAATCTACCTTTCCAGACTTCTTATATCCATTTCTCTCCTTTATATACTCTATGGTCCAGCCCAACTGGCTGCCTTGCTGCTCCTCACACGTGACATTCCAGCTTCCATCTCTGTCTTTGCACAGTCTGACCCACATGCCTGGCACTCTTCCCTCCTCCCTTCCCCATCTTCAAATCCTTGGTTTCCTTCAATTCTCAGCTCAAGTACTAACTTCTACATTAAATCTTTCCTGATATCCATCCCCCAGGGGCCATTTTCTTCCCTCCCCAAAATAACCTTGTATTTATTATACTGCATTATATCTGTGTCTATATGTATGTATACATATAATATATATTATATATATAAACATTCTCAGCTTCTTCCTTTGTACATTTTGTCTCACAACTCTTCCTCCATTATATGCAAACTCCCTAAATGGGAGACTAATTTCACTTGTATTTTTACATGCCTAGAAACCAGGAAGATCTAGGTTCAAGGTCCTACCTCTGATACCTGTGACCCTAGGCAAGTCACAACCTCTTGGTGTTCTAGGCAACTCATTAAGACTATAAATTTCAAAGAAGTTGCCAATTTACATTCTCTATAAACTAAAGAGAGTGTCTTCATTGGGAGTTCCCTATAAATCACAGGTCCAGTCCCTACCTCTATACCCAATACCAGCACAGTGCCTGCCAAATAGTAGGTACTTAATAAATGCTTGTTGATTGCTTTCCTCTTACCTAAAAGGGAAAGATAAATAAGAATATGCCAAAACATACAAGGTAAGAAGCGTAAAGACCAAGAGAGATCCATCAAAAGGTTAACTCTATGCCAAAGTGGTCACTTCCTTCCTAAGTCATTTATGAGGAAGAGAGTGATGTTACAAAAGCCTCTGACTGAAAAAGACCATTGAGCATTGGCAGTGCCCATATCATTCCCACCTTCAACCTTTGAAGGCTCATTGACCAAAACAAACATCTGGAAACAAGGGCACACCTCAGCTGATAAAACGGAGCATCTAGTTTGCCATGGGTATGGTATTACCATTGTCTTGCTGAAAATACCACTTTAATCATTGGGAGGGGGCAGTGGATTACTGCCAATGCCCCTACATCCTAGGGAACATTGCTCTATATATTTGAGGAAAGAATAAAATATATTTGCATATTTTACCAAGCCTGGTCACTGGAAGATGGTGTGGTACAGGGGTTGACTGTGGAGAGTCAAAGGACCTAGGTTTGAATGCTTGTCTCTGATTCATGCTACCTGGGTGACTTGGGTAAGTCTCTTAATCTCCATGGTCCCCAGTTATTTTCATCTGTAACATGAGGGGATTGTCCTATATGGCCTCTGAGGCTTCTCCCAGATCCAAGGGGGAGGAAGGACAAGAACAGAGTCATGAATATGGGAATGGTGTCTCTAAGTCTCTAAAATTTAAAACTAGATACCAGTGTTCACTATTGTCAGGAATAATAATCAACATAGATCAAGTGTTTTACAGCTTATAAAATATTCTCCTCACTTAGAAAAGTCTGCCAACCAAAGTCTGTAGGGAATTTACACAAATCTAAAAAGTGAAGAGCAATTCCCTAATGGACAAGTGGTCAAAAGACAAACTGTTTTCAAAAGGAAAAAAAATGTAAACTATCAATAAACATCTGTAAAGAAAATATAAAATCACTAACAATCAGAGATATGCAAATGAAAACAACCCAGAGAGATCATCTCCTACTCATAAAACTAGCAAAGATGCTAAAAGATGGGAAAATTCATTGTTGGAAGGTCTATCCAAAGACAAGAATGTTGATTCACTGCCTGTCATGCTATGAATTGCTTCAGCCTTTCTGGGAAACAATTTGGATTTATGCAAAGTGTTCATATATTTTGAAATATAACTTCTATCATTGGGACAATAGAACTATATATCACCAACTGCCTTTTGGACATATCAAACTAGATGTTCTACAGACATCTTAGATTCCACAAGTCCAAAGTTGAACTAGTGATCTTTCCCCAAAAACTCTCCTCTCTTTCTAACTTCTGGGTTCATTTTGAGGGTGTCACCATCTTCTTAGTTACCCAGGCTTACAACCAAGGAATCATCCTTGACTCCCATCTCTCACTACACAAATCCAATCTGTTACCAAACCCTGTTGCTGTTACCTTCATAACAACTCTCATACGACCTTTCTCTCTTTGGGCACTATCACCACCCTGGTGCAGGCTCTCATCACCTCATGTCAGGACGATTCCAGTCTCCTTGAGTCTTGAATCCATGCACCATGCAATCCAGTGACACTGATTTCCTTGCTGTTCCTGACACATGATACTCCATCTCCAGACTCCAGGCATTTTCATCGGCTGACTCCTATGCCTGCAATATTTCCCCTCCTTATCTCTACTTTTTGGATAACCTGGATCCCTTCAAGTGAAAATTCCCGTTTGCACAGTAAGCTTTTCCTGATCCCCTTTAGTCTTAGTGCCTTCTTTCTGTTCATCATTGTTAATTTACCTCATATATCACTTGGTTGTACATAATTGTTTACATGTTGACATGTTGTCTCCCCCCTCTCCAGATTGTGATCTCCTTGAGAGCGGGAGTTGCTTTGCCTTTCTCTGTATCCCCAAACTTAGCACAGACTAGGTATTTAATAAATGTTTATTGACTGACTGACTGATTCTGAGTTGCTTAGCTGAAAGAATTGGCTTATAAATACAAAAATGTTCACTTCTACATGATCTGTGATAACAAAAGCTGGGGGAGGGGAGGAACCAAGTGCCCAATGACTGGGAAATAACTGAAGAAATTATGGTTTATGGATGTAATGGAATATTACCAAAACACAGGCAATGTTATGTAAAATGAGGGTGACAGAGGAAACAGACAAAATAACACTACACCCAACAAGTGCAAAAATGAAAGTGTTGGAGAGGCAGTCAAGTTCTGGGCAATCACAAGGGTCACTGTTAGTACCATGGAGAGAAGCTCTAGTCAATTACAGTGGTCAGTCGCCAAAGGAAACACACCTCCTTTCTGTTAATAATCAACAGATAACTGATTTCTCAGGGACTGCACTTTTGCAATGGGGCTTGTGGGAAGCATTTTGACATAACATCAAAACAAAATGTATCAATGTATTTTTTAACAGCATCCTCTTCACAAGGATGATAGCTGCCTATGAGGTGGGTTGATAGACCTAGAACCAGAAAAAATCTCAAAGGACATCTAATCCAAGGCTGTCCTTTTACAGATGGGGGGACTGGAGCCCAGGGAGGCTATAGGGTTATCAGATTGTAGATTTAGATACCAAATTATCAATAATATCCAACTAAATATAAAAATTATCATATTTATTAATATATTTATTTTTTACATATTCATTATATTTTTATATATAATATAAAAATTTAATACATTTATTAATATGTTCATTCCTGAGCCTGCTGTGTGCCAGGTCCCAGGCATCTCTTGGATGCTTTCCACCACTTTTTCTTAGGTATATAAATGTGATATATATTAAATATAATATTAAAATATTAGATGATAAATTTCAGGTTGGAAGAGACCTCAAGGACCACATAAACCAACTCTCTTCTTTTTTAAAAGGAAACAGGCACAAGGAGGGTCATACAGCCAGTAAGCATGAGATCTGCACCCAGGCTCTTTGACTCCAGAACCATGATTCCTTCTACTGTATGATACTGTATGATATGAAGATTACACAATGGGGTGGTAATTTCAGGATCTAGGATTAATGGTCCCTTTCTTAATGACTTCTAACTTTCAAGAACATCTAATAAGGCAGCTCTAAGTTATGACTCAGCTATACAGAAATAAAAACTTTTGGGAGCAGACCTAGGATTTCATTGCCTTAGTGTACTCCCAGTCAGTAAACTCCCTCTACCAATGCAGAGCAGAAACTGGTCTACAACAAAGAGTTTTAAGAAGTTTGTCTGGGGCACTGAAAGGTTAAATAATTTGCCAGAAATTAGTTGGTGTCAGGACTTGAAACCAGATCTTCCTGACTCAAGGCCAGCTCTCTATCCACTGTGAATAGACACACTATGTGTTATGCTTTAGTCTTTCAAAAAGGTATTGTTATCCTCATTTTACAGAAGAACTAATGCTCAAAATGATCAAAATGTGATGCTTAGGGTCACACAAATAACTCAGCAGAGGAACTAGGACACAAATGTACCTTTTCTGACTCAGAGATACTCATCAGGAGTGAATTTTGCCAGAAACGAATGTCAAGAAGGTGAGATGCACTGGGATGATAACAGCTTTAAAGCCATCAACTAGATTGTGGGGGGACCCATCCAACTCATATGCCATCAGGAAGAGTGACATGCTCCACCTCTCCCCCTTTTCATAACCACTGAAGAGGAAAAAAACCCATTCATGCCAAAGATGAGCAAATCCCCACCTACTGAGGAGTCAGCCTAAGAAAGAGTGGTAGAAAGCATCCAACAGATGCATTGGCACCTGAGCCCAGCAGGCTCAAGAACGGACAAGCAGGCTCTAAATTACACAAAGCCTTGCACTCAGTAGGTGCTCAATAAATGTTAGGTGAAGGGTAAGGAATTCAATTCAACTTTCTTCCTCATCCCCAGGTTGATGAATAATGGAACGATGCTGTCTGATCCCACAGCTGGATTTCCATTAGCCGACTGGAAGAGGAAGGGGAGGAGAAGGGCTGGTAAGCTACTAAAAAGACCTAGATGAATGTGTGATTTCATTCATGCAGGTATTCCATTTCAATCATAACTAGAGGTTTGTTTTTTTTATTTTTATTTGGGATATAAAACAACAAGAAAAAGTTGAATTAGGATAAAGATGGTGGTATGTAGCAGAAAGGAGAGTCTGACCATGAGTACAGCCAGACCAGCATTGAGGATAAGCCAACTCTCCTATATATGGCATTCATAGTGAGGCAGGTGCCAGGAGATAGAAGGATGGGGATCCTTCTAGGTTTGAGCTAGAGGGTGGCTGTGCTGCTATTGAAGGTCACAAGGGTAGGTGTGGGCATATTCTCATGTTATCCAATAATCCATGCTTTCTATCTTGCCATCTACCTAGATATTCTCTCACTTCTGCCCACTTGGAAAAGTACTATTGAGGGGGAGAAGGAATGCCATCTAGTCTTCTCAGAGAATTAATCCACTTAGCTTTGGAATTTATGTCCAGAGACTGTGCTGTCTTGATTGGTGACTGTGTGAATGCAAACTCACCTAGTCTCAACTCATTGGCCTCAGACTATTAAAACTACACCATGTTGCAAATCCCATTCAATCACTCTACCCAACATCTTGCCATTTTTCCTGCTGCCACAGGAATATTCTCTACCCTGAACTCCCAATTTTTCTTCCTCTTGGTCTGGGCTTAGTTATTGAATCAATATTGTTGTGCTACCAATGTTCTTTGAAAGGACACGTCAGTTGACTGCCCAGTGGATGCCCAGACTATCCCTATGTCACACCAGACTCTTCTTTTCTAGAAGCCCCCTCCCATATATGCATTGCCATTTCATTTTAATATAAGCTCCTTAGGGCCAGGGACTGCCCAACTTTTGTATTTGTATACCTGCTTCTTTATCACAGTGGTTAGTCCAGAAATAAACACTAAATTTAAGTGCCTTTTGATTCCTTCATTACTCCATGTTGGACACCGGGGAGGAGATGTCCTGGGATGTTAGTGCCCTCTGGTAGCCAGAGATTCCAAACCAAAGGGATTCAGAGAGAAGAGAGATCAATAACAAGAGAACAGAAGATGTTCTTACTTCTCCTTAACCCTTCCACCTCCCAGCCCATTCTTCACTCTTAAATCTGACCCAGGTTCTGGAATCCCTGGTTACAATGTTGCCATGTCCTTGTACCAATTTTCCACAGTGGATGTACCCAACATGTGGAAGGCCTTCCTTTGAGTTCTTCAATATTCCATGGTACCAATGAAGCCCTGGAGCTCTCCATCAGTTATACTCCACCTTTGTTCCATGACCAACCAACAGGTGGCTTGTTTTGTTTTATTTCCAGTAAAATATTTAAGTGGCTTAGTTGATAGAATGGCTGGATATGGATTCAGGAAGACTTGGGTTCAGAGACTTACTAACTGTGTGACCATTTAACCTCTATCAGTCTTAGTTTTCTCATCTATACAATGGGGATAATAACTACCTACTTCACAGGCTTGTCAGGATTAACTGAAAAATTTTATTATGTTAATAAGAATAATTAATAATTATTAAACAACAGTCATTTATTGTGTAATGTGATTATTAATAAAACAATTAATATTTATACATATTAATGACAATTAAATGATGGTAATAATAATAGCTAATATACATAACCCTTTAAGGTTTGCAAAATTCTTTATACACATTTTCCAGTTGATCTGTACAACAACTCTGAGATGTAGACACTGTTATATCCCCATTTTATAGATGAGAAAACTGAGGCTAAGGTTAAATGACTTTCTATATATTATAATGATTACATAATTGATTAATGCTATTAATAATATTAATATTGCCTCACATTCTTTGCATGCTACGAGCTCCTTGAGAACTTGCCTTTTTTATCCCTAGCATTTACTACAGTGCTTGGCACATAGTAGGAACTTACTGAGTCTTAGCTCACTGACAAGTCATCATCAGCAATGTCTTGCCCCTATGTGGTGTGGCATTTTTCTCTGGCTCACCTACAGTTTAAGAGATACTGGCACAGCATGACTCACCATTCCCATGATGTGTCACTGCCTTAGGCTGATATTTGAGTGAAATAGTCATCATACAGTGTCTAGGTTCCTTCCTCCATACATTCCCTAACTTTGTTCTGGCTGTAGGTGAACCCCACCCCTATTAACTGCCCTTTACCTTTGAACCAATTGCTTTAAAATGACCTTGAATTATGTTTTCTATTGCACCCAAGTCATCTTTTAGCCATCCACCCTCCCTTCCCCTGTACCCTTTGGACCACCCCATATGGCTGTTTGCCTTTCTTCATCACCTTCCCCTGGACTTCTTGACCATACCTCTTTCAGCTCTGGAACTCTCTCCCTTGGGAGAAGGTTGGCCTGAGGACTAAGTGGGTCCCATGGCCCATTATAGCTGGCTGGGTTATCCCATCCTTCACATTATACCTTGGCCATCTACTTGCCATCTGCCTTACTGCTTGTTCTTCCCTCTCCTTCCCCTGGCTTTCTACCTGTGGAAAACCATAAGCAGATCAATATTGTCATTGCTACTGGAGAAAGATTGCTACTCAATTCCCCTGTGGTGCCACTCACCAACCCAAACCAGAACAACCTTCCTTGACCATCATTCTTCTATATGTATTGTCTCCTCCTGTTAGAACATGAGCTCCCTGAGGAAATGGACTGCCTTGTGTTGGTATTGGTATCCCCTAAGTCAAGGCAACAACTATTTATTAAGTGATGTAATGTGCCAGACACTATATTAAGCACTAGGAATACGAAGACAAATTAAAAACAGACCCTGCCCTCAAGGAACTCACACTCTAACGGGGGAGGCAGCAGACAAATGACTGTGTACAAACAAGATATATATTAGATAAATTGGAGATCTCTGAGAAGAAAGGCACTAGAATTAAGGGGGATAAGGGAAGGCTTCCTCCAGAAGGTAAGATTTTAGCTCGGATTTGGAGGAAGTCAAGGAAGCTAGGAGGTGGAAATGAGGAGGGAAAGCATATTAGGCAGGGGCAGTGCACAGCCAAGGCAAAGTCCCAGAATGTTTGACCCATGGGAAGGCAGAATATTTGTTTTCATTAATCATTCATTCATTTATTCATGTCTAGCCCCAGTCTAGGACATCGCTACTGTGGGATTTATTTTGGGATTTGATCTTTGGATTGCAGGAACTTCGATTTGTTTGGTTTCCCAGATGGACCATTCTGCTCCCACAATACCTGCAATACTTGTTTTACTGATTCTCTTCCATCTTGGGACTGAAACTCTTCACTAATAAAGGGCTGAACCCTAAGAGGGCAGACAGGGGAAAGAGAAAGGAGAAAGTTCAAAATGGCAACAGAAGTGTGAAACATGACCAGCCAGAGAGCCCTTCTCTACCCATGTCAGCTGAAGGCAACACAAGTGTGGACTCAGATGGGTCATCTCCTCCATTGGACTGGGAGCTCCAAGATAGCAAGGACTGCTTTGTTTTTGCCTTTCTTTGTATTATGTATCAATAATGATACAAAATAGGCATTTAATAAAAGCATGTTAACTTGACATATAGGCTCAGAAGGGACCTCAAAGGTCATCTGGTCCAAACCCCTCAACTTAGACATGAGGAAACTGAAGCTCAGAGAAGAAAAATCAGTTAGCCAAGGTTACACGGGCAGTACAGACCAAATTCAGGCTTCACATCCAGGGCTCCTGACTCTAAGTCCAATGTTTTCTTCACTCAACCACATTGCTTTCACTTAAAAAAAAACAAATAACTAAACCAATTATTTTAGAGTTGATTACTTACTCACTTTACACAAATCATTTTGCATTCACTGTGACTCTTTTGTTGTGTCCCTATATAGTACACAAGGTGTCTCAAAAGTCTTAGTGAAGTTTCTGTTATGAAAAGTTCAAAACTGCTCTGAGACTTTTGGTGATCCTGTAGGTAGATGGAGAGAGAGAGAGAGAGAGAGAGAGAGAGAGAGAGAGAGAGAGAGAGAACAAGAGATAGACACAGAGACAAAGAGAGATAGAGATGGACAGAGAGGTAGGTAGAGATAGATGGAAAGAAATATGTAAATAGAAGACAGATGATCATCTAGATAAAGATAGGAACTAAACTTATAATTTCAACTTCAAATTAGAGTTCAGAGAATGGATTGTATCACTAAGGTGTTAAGTGACATGCCTCAAGTCATACAACCAATATGTGTTAGTGGCAGGACTTGAACCCAGCTGTCCCTGACTCCAAGGTTGCTCATCTGTCTACTACACCAAGCTGTTGGTCATGGCCACAACATTCAGCCAAAGAGGAATGACAAAGAGCAGCAGAAATAAAGAAAATAAAGAATGCCCACAAAAAACTATGACAGAAAGAATAGATGAACTGATCTGTGGTGAGGTCAGTGGATGACAGATAGATGACCATATATGTATGTGTTTATGTACTTGTATATATGTATGTATACTTATATATGAGTATGTATATGCATTGAGTACATATACACACACACATACATACATACATACAGACATACTCCCACAAACACACACATGCCTTATAACACTCACTGGAGCATATATTCCTTGGGTTTATTTTCTTCTATTCCTCAACTCCTTTCCATGAGATTTTGTCCACAGTTGGTGCCCAATAAATATTTGTCAATTCACTGTAGGACACAATTTACAAAAGAATTGGATTTCCCTATTTTCAGGAACACATGGATCACATTAATTGAGGTTCACTTGTACTCAGAGACCTCAGGGGCCCCCTGGGTCATAAACAGTAAATCACATGAACGAGAGCTTTGCACACATTATACCAGCAGCAGCTCTCATTTCCATCTTGGGTTACAGTTTGTCCAGCACTTTCCACACAATAACCCAGGCCAGGAGGGATTATTATCCCCATTTTTTTCAGATAGCAAACCTGATACACAGAAAGGTAAAAATTATCTTTCTCATGGCTGCAGAGCAAGGAAGTTCATAGAATCATAGGTTTAGATAAAGAAGGAGCCTCAGAGATTATTAAGTACAATCCTTTCATTTTACAAATGAGGGGACAGGTTCAAAGAAATGAAAATACTTAGGGGCAGCTAGGTGGCACAGTGAATAGAGCACCGGCCCTGAAGTCAGGAGGATGTGAGTTCAAATGTGATCTCAGACACTTAACACAAAAAAACTAGCCATGTGACTTGGGCAAGTCACTTAACCCCAACTGCCCTCCAAAAACCAAACAAAAAACAAAAAAGAAATGAAAATTCTTTCCAAGCGTTTGGAACATCCTGACTCTAAGTTCAGGGTTCTATCTACCACTGTACCTTGCCTTCTTGTTCATCTGGACCTCAAAACCCAAATATTTTGATGACATGTTTCCAGTATTCTTTACTATACAGTGCTACTTGTTAATAATTGGTATGTTTTGAAATAGTTATGAGTGAAGTCTAATTTCTGTGAATCAATAATTACTTTGGCGGAAGATTAAAAAAACAAAAAGGAAAAGGATCTATATGTACAAAAATATTTATAGCAACTCTTTTTGTGTTGACAAAAATTGGAAATTGAGGGGATGCCCATCAACTGGGGAATGGCTGAAAAAGTTGCATATAATCATGATGGAATATTATTGTTCTATATGAAATGATGAGCAGGATGCTCTCAGAAAAACCTGGAAAGACTTATATAAACTGACGCAAAATGAAATAAGAAGAACCAAGAGAAAATAGTACATAATAACAGCAATATTGTATGATAATCAACCAGGAAGGACTGGGCTATTCCCAGCAATACAATGATCTGAGACAATTCCAAAGGACTCATGATGAAAAATGCTATCCATTTCTGGAGAAAGAACTGATGGTGACTGAATACAGATCAAAACATATTAAACTTTATTTTTCATGTTTTTCCCTCTTGGTCTGCGTTTTCTTTCACAAATGAATATGGAAATATATTTCCACTAATACGGAAATATGTTTCATATAACTGTACATATATAAGCTATATCAAATTGCTTACCTTCCTTATTTTTTTTAAAAGCAATTGGGGTTAAGTAACTTGCTCAAGGTTACACAGTCAGTTATTTCTGGGTGTAGTACTAAGTACCTGAGCCCGGATTCGATCACCAAATCATCCCAACACCGGGGCCAGTGCTCTTACTCACTGAGCCACCTGGCCGCCCCTAAGCAATTGGGGTTAAGTAACTTGCTCAAGGTTACACGGCCAGGTATTTCTGGGTGGGTGCCAAGTGTCTGAGCCTGGATTCAATCCCCAGGTGATCCCGACACTGGGGCCGGTGCTCCTACTCACTGTGCTACCTGGCCACCCCAAAATGAAGAGGTTGGATTAAATCATCTTTTTTTTTCCTTTTGGGAGGGTAATTGGGATTAAGTGACTTGCCCAAGGTCACACAGTATTTGCCTTCTTAATGAGGAGGTAGGGGAGGGAAGGGGGTAGAGAATTTAGAACTCAAGATTTAAGAAAAAATGAATTTTGAAAATTACTTTTGCATATAATTGAGGGGAAATAAAGTATTAAATATATTTTTAAAATAAAGTGAAAAATACTTTAAAATAATTATTTTAGTGAATCCATGATCTCATCAATTCAGATTGAAACCTAGCCGTGACTTCATATCTTTTGTGAATATTGCCCATGTGAGGACCTCTGCAATGGTGTCCAAACAACAAGCTAGGGTCTTTCCTCTTTGTACTGCTTTGTTTTTATTTAATCTGTGATTTCAATGATATAGGGAAATCCAACATAAGGAAATTCCTTTTACCAAAGCAGGTGGGTACCTTCTCTGTGCCTCAGAGTCTTAAGAGTTTCCTGGAGTACCGACAGTGACTTGCCCAATGTCATGCCACCACCCTGTGTTCAAGGCAGAGCTTGAATCCCTGGCTCAAGGTTGGTTATCCTATACAGCATGATATTCTGTCTCTCTTGTACATCTCCTGCCATTGCATACATATTAGAGGAACATATGGGCTGTCCAATTCTCATCCCTCACTCTCACCATATGATTGTTCTCCTCCTTTCTCTGGTCAGACATCTTATGACATTCTTTATCCAGCTTGTACCATTCTTTGTTAGAAATGCACTACTCTCAAATCACACCCACAATACACCTCTGCATTGTCTTCTAAGTGACTTGCAAATTTAATTCCTTGGAAACTATGGTATCCATTGACTTGTGACTATGAAGAGTGGGAAAATATTGTGATCAAAAACATGGGCAATTAAAAATTGTCTTTACATGTAATTGTGAAAAAAAGACTATTTAAAAAGAAAAACATGGACTTTGTTTCAGGGTATGCTTGGTCTCATTCAAAGCACTGTGTCAGTTTTCCCAAGGCAATCCAGCTTGCTTCCATGCTCCTATTTCTTTCTGGCTTCAGTTCATTGTCCATGTACTGTCTATCCAAGCTGCGTGTTATAGTCCATAGGTGTTTCTCATCCACTTAGTTTTTCCTATGTGATAGTTGGGTCAAACTCTTTTGAAAGATTAAAGATATCATTTTAGGAAGTTCTGCAATGCTCTGGGGTTTGATGCAACCAGTTATAATGTCATTTACAAATAAGAGACCTTGGAAGACCTTACTGTTCACAGATCATGCATCTTCTATTTGGATTCTTCACTGGACATTCTCCATGGTGATAGCAAACACCTGGGGTGAGGGAGTAGACATTTCTCTCTTATGTCTCACTTGGTATTAACAATCAGAGGGCTGTTGAATAAAGTTATCTCTGTGATTACATCTTTTAAGGGAGTCTTATGGTGTTGGCATATGCATGGCAGGCACCATGTGGCAGGAAAGCCTTTAATGTGATATTTTGTTATGCTAAATCAAATCCTTCCTTTATGGTCAACAGACAATAAGCTCAGTGGTCTCATAAACTTGCCACCTTTTAACCAAATGTGTGAGTGCAGAGATGTGGTCTGCCTTAGGATACCATCTGTGAAAGCCTTCTTATTCCAAAATCAAAGATGTCTTCAATGGGTGTGAAGATTATTCTCATAAAAAAAAAAACAAACAAATGCCTCATAGAGATGGGAAAGGAGATATCCAGGCCAATCGTTATTCTTTTTCTGACTTTCTTTTGGCAATAATACACAGAGTTTTTCCTAAGTATCTTCCACTCAAATACCTTGGTAATCAAATGCTAATTTAAATGCCATAGGAGGAATTTCTAGTTAGTGTAATTTCATGATGAATCTTTTGGTAAAGCAACTACTTCTGTCAAAGCTGTGATTTCATCAGGGCACATACTCCCTCCACCAAGGAAGATCGCAAACCTTCTCTGCATCAGTTAGAAGGATTTCAAGAGTTACAGTGGCTAAAATTAATCACCTGGCTGCCAACCTAGTAGCCTGGGTTTAGAGCAAGAAGGGACCTTACAGGCCAGTTAATTTAAATTGCTTATTTTATAGATGAAGAAAGAGAGGAACAGAAAAAAAATAAGTTGCCATAGGTCATTCAAGGAGCACAGAGCAGAGATTTGAACTCAGGTCCTTTGACCTAACCAAATCTCATTCTTTATCCACAGTGGATGAGATTTTAGAGTGCAAAGGGACCTCAGGATCAATCTCCAATTGATCCAATCTCTTCATTTTATAGATGAAGAAACTGGGTCCCAGAGAGATTGTTCTGCCTATGGCCACAGAGCTAATAATAAGCAGAGACAGAATTTGAACCGAGTCCTTTCCATTTCCAAGTCCATCTCTTTAACCATTGCACCATCATGCATTTCTATCAGTGAAAGAGCTGTCCCCTAGGAGGGGATACAGAGCTGGAAGTCACCTTAGGGAATGAGTAGCCAGGCATTTAGCCAGGCATTTTCAGCCTTTTTTATGTCCTAGACCCCTTTGTCAACACCCTGGTGATGCCTCTTGTCCTATTCTCAAAATGTTTTAAATGCATAATAAAACACATATGATAACAAAGGAAATTGATTCTATTGAATTACAGTCTGTAGACAGGAAGACTGAATCTAACAGTCTTGGGTCTCATAACAATAGTAATTTCAAATTAGTGGTAAGCATAAATAATTTTTGAGATATCTGCAACATTTGTAATGTGCTATAAAAAATCTCTGTATTTTCTCTTGGTGAAATAGTCACAGATATTATCAATACTGCTGAGATTTGTAGCCTGCATTCATAATCAAATGAGATAATATTTGTAAAAAGGACTTAGTCCAGTGTCTGTCACATGGTAGCCTCTTCATAAATGTTTATTCCATTTTTTCTTCCCTTCCCCAAATGATAAATCCATTTAGAGGTTCAATGCAATATTTTGTTTATGAACACTGAGATCTATCGACAGACAACTTCAGGGGTTGTGGTTCCAAGGCTAACCTTCTTTTACCTTAGGTAAAATGTGCATGGATGGTGTAAGGTATGATGGGACAAAACCAAGCTATATCCTCTTATAGAGCTGTTGGAGTTAGCAATGTTTAGAGACATGCCTTTCTCAGTCTGTGCAAATGGTACCAAGAAGAGACATGCCCATTCACCAAATTATACACAACCTACCACATTGGACAGTGCCTCCTTCCATCACCTCATCCCCCAAGGTAAGCAGTTAGTTGGTGAGATCATCTTTATTCTTTGGTCCCCTATCAATGAGAACTCCCTATAGACAGGTGAGTGCATAGTACTGGTAGATGATACAGAAGAAGTCTCTGCCTTCCAAAAGATTTTGGTTCACTGCATTGGTGGGAAAAGCCCCTGGCTGAATTCAGAAACAACCACTGTTTTCCCCAGAAGCAGAAAAAGTAACATAAATCCCCATTTTGGATCAGTTACTCAGCAAGCACAGTGACTCTGAGGAACACAATCACTACTCCAGAACAGAACAGAGAAGAGTGATGGGGGGAGGTAGGGAAAGAAGGTGGAGGGGAGTAGCCTTCCTCATGAACTTGTGATTAAAGCAGGAGAAAATACCCCTCAAGATTCATCCAATTAACCTGGAAAAAGGCCACTCTGAAGAGGTCCAGACAGAAGAATCACCCTATTACTCCAATTCCTTTTATTAAAACAATTCTATCTGCAGCCAGCTCATCCTCACCTCCCCCCACACATTCTGAGGGATAGACAGTGTGATTATCTAATTTAAAACAAAGGCTAGCTCACTGGTGTGTATGTGTGTGTGTGTGTGTTTTCCCTTGGGTGGGAAGGAGATTCAGAGCTCAGTCTTCAGAACCTCAGCCACCCTTAGAGGGCTCACAGACAGTTGACTGTCGCCAGATTTCAACAATGTGACAAAAGATATCTCATAAAATGGGGATCCAAAAGTCTTTCCAGTTTGTGGGAGATATCTACACTGATTTTGTCATTCAAAGGAAAAACAACAATGATGTACACAAACAACTCACCATAATTTATGGCTGTACCTTTGATTAGTCTGTAACATACAATCTAACACTTAGCAATAGCCTGTGAATGATTCTATGTTGCTCTCAATTAATTCACATACATAAGTTCTGTCTTAGCATCATGGAATGTCAGAAATGGAAGGAATTTCAGAATCCATCTAATTGACCTGGGGTCTATGGATAGAATCCAGGGGGGTTCATGAACTTGGATGAGAAAAAAAATACATCTTTATTTTCACTAACCTCTAACAGAAATGTAACATTAGCTTCAGTTACTTAAAAAAATTATTTCAGGAAGGGTCCATAGACTTCCTCAGACTGCCAAAGGGACCCAGGACACAAAAAATTTTAAGAATCTCTGCTCAGAAATATCAAGTCCAACCTGCAACCTGAGTCTGAATCCTAGCCCTGACTTTAGTAACTGTGTGATGGTAGGCAGCAGCACGGTGCATAGACTGCTGGACCTGAAGTTAGGAAGAATCATCTTCCTAGCTTCAAATCTGGCCTCACTTCCTAGCTGTGTGACCCTGGACAAGTCACTTATCCCTTTTTGCCTCTGCTTCCCCATCTATAAAATGAGCTGGAAAAGGGAATGGCAAACTCGTCCAGTATCTTTCTTTGCCAAGAAAACTCCAAATGGTGCCATGAAGGTAAGAAATGACTGAAAAACAATTGAACAACACTGATGGTAGGAAAAACCACTGAATCTCTCTGGGTCTCAGTTTCCTCATCTATCTTATAGGCACTAGTCACTTCACAGAATCGTTAGGAGGTCAGTATTCCATAAAGTATAACATACTATGTAAATTATTATTGTTGTTATTATTTTCTCAGTCTTTTCCAAGGAGGTCAGAAAGTAATAGTCCTGGAACAAGTAAACCACCCTGCTTTTATTATTTCATGTTTATTTTATTGTTGTTGTTATCTTATTCTTCTCGTCTTGGTTTAGTGGAATTCAGAGAGAAATGGTCCTAGGACAAGGCATTCTCCCAAGATTCTTCCCTTAAAAAAAACCTTAATGTTCTGCAGACTATTTTGCCAACTGGATAACATAACTGTTTTTGGTAATTAAATATGGGTATTGGGATATGAACTCATCTTCCATGGGCATAATGAAATCAGTGTAATTCCGGTAGCAGACAGGACAATAGATATGATTTATGTGTATTTTCCCCATGGCTTTGATTTCTTCTAGTAGGTTCTTTCAATTTTGAAAGTTTTTCCTCCCAAAGCTTGAAGATTATTACTATTTGTTATGGAATCTCTTATTATCATTATTAAATACGATTATTGCTACTATTATTATAAACCCTTCAGGGGTGTTGTAAAGAAAACACTTTGTGAACCTTAAGGAACTTACTCTTGGTGCTGATAGATTCAATGGTTGGAGAAACTGACAGGTTGCCAAGCCCTGTGGGTTCCTCCAATTGATTCTTCTAGCCTTTTGATAGAAAAAAAAGGCTTCCATAAATCAGAAATTGGATGGAGAAGCAGTGATTTCTTAGTCCTTTTCATTTTCTTGACATGGAAGCATAAACCAATTGACTAAAACAAATTTCATGACAGGCACTGAACTGGATGAGCCACTGAAAAGTGTGAAATGAATCACTGGATTATCATGATATTAGGCAAATCATTGAACCTCTCTTGGCTCACCTGGAAAATGAGGGGTTGACACAGATCAACTCTAGCATCCTTTCTGGCTCTAAACTCTATGATCCCATGGCAACTCAAGCCCCAGAGGGTCCTTATGGGGTAGGTCAAAAGTTTCATCCTAGATAACCAGTAATTCTTTGCAAAATTCAACCCAGCATGTTGGCATACATTGGTAACACTCACCATCCATCCAGTGGAAACTGCCATTATAGCACAAGAAACTCCATTTAAACATGAAAGCTGCCTTAGCATAGCAAGGAACACAGGACATGAGTGACCAGAAGAGGGCAGAGAATCTCTGTATGAAAATCATCAAAAATCAGGGTTAAAATCACAGGTCAGGTCAAGTTTGAACTGGGTAGCTAGGTGGCACCATAGTGCATAGGGTAGTGGGCTTGGAATCAGAAGACTAATCTGAACTCAGGTACTTACTAGCTATAAGACCCTGGATGAGTCACTGCACCCTATTTGCCTCAGTTTCCTTATATGTAAAATGAGCTAGAGAAGAAAATGGCAAACCACTCCAGTTTTTTTGACAGGAAAACCACAAATAGGGTCCCAAAGTGTCAAATGCGACTGAGTAACAACAAAGTTTGACCTGAAGGTGGAAGAACAGATAAAACTATCTAACAAATCATATATTCTTAGCGTTGGGAGGAAACTGAAAGGTCATAAAATCATAGCTCTAGAAACAGAAGATACCTCAGAGGCCAAATAGTTCAACCCCCTTGTTTTATAGATGAGGAAACTGAGGCCAGAGAGGTCAATGATTTACCAAAGGTAACACAGACAGTAAGTAGCCAGACAAGATTAACACCCAGGCTTCCTTATTCCCAATCTCATGTTCTTTCTGCTAAACCAGCCAGCCATAGGTTTAGAAATCATTGATTTTTCCAAGGTTACACACATATTAATTGGATTTGAACCTAGACCCTCTGATATCAAAACCACCTACCTCTCCACAGTAGCTTTCTTCTGGTCTAAATTCCCACTCAGTAAAGCATCCTCTCAACAGGATGCCTGATAGATGGCCATGCAATCTCTGCCTGGACACCTCTAGGGACAGAGATCTCACTGGTCCCTCCAAAATCAGCCCATTCCTTAATGGACACCCCTAGTTTTCAGTCAATGTTCATTTATTCATTACCTACTACATTTCAGGCACTGTGCTGAGTGCTGGGCATACAAGAAAAAGCAGAAACATGGTCACTGATTGCTTATCATCTTGGGGAGCAAGGAGGGAGGGAGAAAGGGAGAGAAATTTGGAACTCAAAATCTTTCAGAAAATGAATGTTGAAAATTGTCTTTACGTGTAATTTGAAAAAAATAAAATACTATTTCAAAAAATGAAACATGGTCCCCACACTGGAAAAGCTTACATTCTATCAGGGAGATAGCCTCCAAATAATAATGCACATACAGTAAATATTCAGTGCAAAGGACAAGTTATCTCAGAGAGAAGGCACTAGTAATGGGGGCAGGGAGGAGTAGAAAAGACCTCTTGAAGAAGGTAGGATTTTGAGCTAACTCTTAAAGGAAGCCAGAAGGTAAAGATGAGGAGGGAGAGCATTCCAGGCACAGGAAATGGCCAGTAGTCTGGAGATCAGAGTGTCTTGTACAAAGAACAGCAGATAGATGAGTTTGGCTGGACTGAAAAGTGAGTGGAGGGGGAGGGGGTGGAAGTGTAGACAACTGGAAAGGTAGGAACGGACCAAGTTGTGAAGAACTTTAAAAGCTGAACTGAGTAGTTTATCCTGAAGGTAACAGGGAGCCATTGGGGTTAATTGAGTAGCAGAGTTGACCTATCCAAACAGGCACTTTAGGAAAATGACTTGATTGGTTTGTCACCAAGTTCTTTTCATTTAGCTAAAATCTTTCTCCCTTTAAATGTTATACATTGGTCCTGCTTCTGCCACCAAGATCTCCAGAAATCAAGTCAATTATCTCTTCCACATGACAGACTTTTAAGTATTTGAAGGGGGAAAGAAACACAATCCCTTTCACTCCCCCCCCCCATCTTAGCTTCTACAGGTTGAACACCTCCTAGCTCCTTCCATCATTTCACTCAAATAATAATCTTCCCAGATCAATAGCATTTAGAAAGTATATAGAAGGTGTCAGGCATTGTGCCAGGAGCTGAAGATACAAAGACAAAAATGAAACAGTCCCCGTCCTCAAGGAAGCTCCATTCCATTGGAATGCAAACCCTTTGTCATCTTGCTTGGCTTGCCAGATCCCTGCTACTCTCCAGACCATCAATGCCTCCCTGCTCTAAGCATAGGTGATTGGACCAGGGCACATCCCCACCACCACAGAGTGCAGTCCTTCCACAAGCCTGGAGAGGTTTAACACCAGGTTCCCTGCAGGGCACAGAATTTTTCAACCAAAGCTACCCACAAAGACCATCTGCTAACTCAGCAAGGGAGGTCTTCAGGCAACAGGCACATAGCCAGGCTCATGTTCAAAGCCTTCACTGCTGAGCAGGAAAATTGCCAAAGCTTGTATTCCAGTACTAGTGCCCTGGAGATCAGAGTGGGATAATGAAAAGAGAGACTTTATGTGTTCTTTGAAATGTATATATCATGTATGTACATTGTTGTTCTGATATTATCTTCCCCGTTAGAATGTAAGTTTTTTGAGTGCAGGGACCTTATAATCAGATCCTACAGCACTACACCCACTAGATTGTAAGCTCCTTGAGGGCAGGGACTTCCCTTTGCTTCTTTCTGTATCACCAGCACTTAGCTTGAAGTCTAAGCACAGTACATAGTATGTGCTTAATAAACATTTATTGACTGATTGACTGGTGAAATGAGACCCCGGAGTAGGACTAGAGGAAAGGAGTTTTCCGATGTTCCTCTCAGGAAGATGGCACTCAGAGCTGGAAGAGACCTTTAGAAAACTTCTCATTTTACCTTTCATTTGCTGTCCCATAACTGGGAATGCATGAAGAATGAAAGAAAACCAAACCAGTCTACATGTGATCACTTTTGGGCAAGCCTGATTCTTAAATGGAGGGACCTGGCCTTGCACAACATAACACAATCTATCTCCTACATCTGTGCTTTTTCATGGGTGGCTCCCATCCCCCATGCCTGGGGGGTCACACACTCTCTCTCTACAGGGACCTTTAGAATCTCTGGATCCCTTCAGCGGTCAGCTCAAACACCGGCTGCCACATGAGACCTAATCAGATTTGCCTTAGTTCTTCCAAAATGCCTATATCTATGCCTTATATCTATGCATATTATGCATTCCTATATACAAGCATAAGCCAGCATACATTACAAGGATGTAGTGCCGAAAATGATGGCTTCAAACCCAGGAAGACTTGGGTTCAGGTTCTTCCCCAGAAATATACTGGCTCTGGGACCCTGGGTAAGCCACTGGATCTCTGGGTGTTCTGGGTGACTCTCTAAGACACTAAGTCTCCAAGGTGCCAACCTGCACTGGTTGAGGGAAGTTTCCTTACTCAGCATTCCCTATGACAATGCAATCTCAGTTCGGGTCCCAATCCCACACATGTACTTGTTGCCTCTCTGGACAGCATGCAAATTCCTTGAGGGCTGAGCCAGTTTCATTTTTGTCATTGTATTCACAGCACCTTGCACAGTGTCTGATACTTAGTGCCAAAAAAGTCCTTGCTAGATTGATTCTCAGTCTGTGAAATTCATCACAAGAACAGAAATTTTGGTCCAAGAAGTGACACAGCCATCACCTACCACAGGGACTCAGCACTGTTCCAGGGACAATGCCCTGGAAGATTTGCCCTCCACAAACTTACATTTTGGAAGGGGAAAAAACCAAGTAGCAAAGCAAAACAATCTATGATTAAACACAAAAATGAAAATAATGAATGCTATGCAGAGACTAAAAGATGATAGAAATTCAGAGAAGAGAAGGCTAGGAAACCTGAAGTTGTCTTCTCATAGGACCGAGGCAATGAATTTCATTCTGGTGAGGTGAGCACAGGGTCTGGATCTTTGGAAGGACACCCAAGGTGAGATGTGGTGGGGTCTCCAATCTACCTTTGCAGATGAGTCAGGAAGTTCAGAATTCCAAGGGGGTTTGGGGAAAATTTTATCCCAAGGGAAATCCACAACTTCTGGATTAAAAAAAAAATGTATGAGTCGTTGTGTTTCTTTTTTAATTAGGAGAATAATGGAATGAGGAGAAAACATTCCTCTGAAGAAGGCAAGCAAGACAGGGAATCATTTTTGTGTGTTTCTATTTTTGTCCCTTTGCAAGGGCCTTGCAGTGCCGAAGCTCCATTTACATAATAATGCCAATGATGATAATGGGAGCCTGGATTTGTAGACTATCTTACTTTCAAGAGCTCAGTGAGTTTTATATAAATACCTCATTTCTCTACTTAACTGCCAAATGAGATAGACTTTACTAGTTACTATGGGGAAACTGAGGTGCACACCGTATGCTGTGTCCCACTCATGGAAAGAGCTGAACTGCTGAGACTCAATTTAACAAACATTTATCTGTTTATTTACTCACCTGTTTATTTCTTTCCAGATTGCAGGCTGCTTGGGAGCAGGCCCTGCTTTGTGTAAGTTTATAACTCTTCCTGCATCTAGAACATTACTCTGCAAACAGCTGGTGCCTATTAAGTGTTTGTTGATCGAATTTGGTGAAAGTAAAGCAGAGTTTGATGACTACTGATTTCTTGATCCTGGGCAAGATGTTTAAACTCAGTGTCCTGAGGCAACTTTCTTTTAAAAGAATAGATTTTCATAGATTGCTTTTGTTTTTACATTGCATAGGTTTCTTCCTTTCTCTCTCAGATCTGTCCCTTATAACAAGATGTTTTTAAAAAGAAAAATGAAAAAGAGGAAGAACAGGGAAAATTCAGCAAAATTGATTAATATATACATATACACATGTGTATACATAGATGCATACACATATACACATACACGCATACATATATGCATGTGTATATATACAGACACATATGTACATGTATACATACACACATTTATAAACAAGTGCACAACAATGAACAAAAATATGTACTGGGGGGTGTGTGTGTATCTATTTCCATTTTTCAGTCCTGTTCAACTCTTCATGACCCCATTTGGGATTTTCTTGGCAAAGATACTTGCAGTAGTTTGCCATTTCTTTCCCCAGTTGTTTTACAGATAAGGAAACTAAGGCAAACAGGGTGAAGTGACTTGCCCAGGGTCACCCAGCTACTAAGTGTTTGAGGCTGGATTTGAACTCAGGAAGATGAGTCTTCCTGACATGAGACCCAGAATTCTGAACCCTGAACTGTCTAGCTGAGTAGCGTATATCTATGTATCTGTATGTGTATTCATCTCATCCAACTGGTTCTCAGCATATATGCTGACTTTCTCTTTAAATCCATTGAGGCAGAGTAGCACAATAGATTTGGAATCAGAGGACCAGGCATCACATCTTGATCCTTATGATACTTAAGCACAATTCACTTGCCTTCTGAGGTCACATTTGAACTCAAGTCCTCCTGACTCAAGGGCCAGTGCTCTATTCACTTCACCACCTAGCCGCCCCCAAGATCACAGAGCCAGAAAGGATCTCAGGAGCCAACCAACCTGTTCACTTCCTTTTACAGAGAAGAAAACTGAGGCTGGGCACCGTTAAGTGACTTGCCCAAGGTCACACAGATAGTAAACACTGTATAATTTGAACCCAGGTTTTTGGACTGCCGAGTTAGTTCTCTCTCTACTGTGTCTTAGTGTCTCCTGCCATATCCTATTGTATATGTCCTCCTTTGCCCTTAATTTCTTCTTTGGCAAAATGAGGAGATTGGACTGGATGATCTCTGAAGTTCATCCTTGGTCTAAAGCAGTGATCCCATGTCCTTAGGCTTGACTCTTCTTCATAGCTCTCCTAGCTCGCAGCACATCAGAGTCTTCAGATTGGCTGCTCCTAGAAGACGTGCCTTTGCTCCCAGTGTTGAAATGAGAAGCAAAGAAAGCAGGGCCTGTGGCCCTGGAGTGGACTTTCTGCTTATTTGTTTTAGCATCTCCCCCCAAAACGTTTCCTGGACTTCCAAGCAAAGCTGCCCCAACAGGGCCAAACCACAGAAAATAACCAGGAAACCTAGCACCCTTCTTGTTTTCGTGTTTCTGATCTGCTCCCTGTGAGCCAGCTGTAAAAATCCCCGTGGCTCACCCTTGGAATGCAGCTGGGTGGCCCCAGGCCATTGCGTGGGTCTCTGCCTTCCCTTCTGTCCTTTCCCCAGGCTCTGATCCTCCTGCGGCTGCTTTCTTTTCCCTGGGAGGCCAATTCCATCCATCAGTCACTTGGCCCAACCAAGTAGCTGATGCTGTAGGATACAAAGTGAGAAGCAGGACAAACCAACCGCCCCCCCCCCCGTCTTCCCTGAAACGTGAGGATACTTTCTGGGTCACTTTCAACAAAAACAGTTGCTCACCAAAGCAGGAAGAAGAAATGCCAAATCCTTAGTGACCCCAGCAGCTTCCTGTCTGGTTCCCTGGACTTGGATGCCATTGGCTACAACTTGGAAAGAGGTAAAAGGAGGGACCATTGGACCATCTTTACTGGGAGGACAGGAAGTACTAATCTGGAGAAGGAAGGGTAGGTTGGGAAATGGGCAGCTAGGTGATGTGGTGGATAGGGTGCCAGACCTGGAGTCAAGAAAACTCATCTTAGTGAGCTCAAATCTGGCCTCAGATACTTACTGGCTCTGTGATCCTGGGAAAGTCAGTAAATCCTGTTTACCTCAGTTTCCTCATCTGTAAAATGAGCTGGAGAATCACTCCAGTATCTCTGTTAAGAAAATCCCAAATGGGGTCATGAAGAGTCAGACATGAAACAACTGAAAAATGAGGGTGAGAAACAGGGAAATGGATACTCTCATGCTGACCCCTTCTCCCCTAGAGGCCAGTCTATGTGACAAAGACAGAGGCATGCTGAGAATCCTCTCAATATCTATGCATGACGGTGGAAAGCTAAGACGGCCAATGGATTGGAAAGACCACTCACTGGACTGGGAGTAAGAATCCCTGCGTAAAAGTTCACTAGTTGGGTGATACTGGCAAGTCACCTTCTTTCTCTGGGACTCAGTTAACCCATTAATAAAATGGGGAGGGGGTGACTAGGTGGTGCAGAGAATAGAGTACCGGCCCTGGAGTCAGGAGGACCTGAATTCAAATCCGACCTCAAGACGACACAAAAAACTGGCTTTGTGACCTTGGGCAAGTCACTTAACCCCAATTGCCCCTCCAAAAAAAGCAAAAAATAAAATGGCAAGAGAGAAGTGGCTAAGGTGATCTTTAAAGTCCCTACCAAGTTCCAATATTCTTAGAAAGCAGAAGAAGAATAGTATGGTGTGAGCAGAAGTAGGGAACAACATGACGCAGAGCTCTGTGGATTCAGATCCCTGGTGACCTTGTGAACATGACTTCTCTAGACCTCAATCCCCTCATCTATAAAATGAGGGGGTTAGATTGGATGGCCTCTCATGTCACTCCTGCTCTGTATCTATGGATTTATTTAATGCCTGTTTGACTTTGAGGAATGTCTTAATCTCTCTTAGCCTTAGTTTCCTCATCTGAGAAAGGGTATAATACCTTGCACTAGTAAGAGAAAACGTGAAGTAGTAATAATAATAGTACTCAAAAAGCACTTTAAGGTCTGCAAAGTTCTTCACAAAACTATCTCATGCAATCCCACAACAGCCCTGAGATAGGCACCATTATTATCCACATTTTACAGATGAGGAAACTGAGGGAGAGGTTAAGTGACTTGGCTAGAGTCACACCTCTCTTGAGTGTCTGAGGTAGGATTTGAACTAAAGTCCTCCTCATTCCAGGTCCAACACTCAATGCCCCATGTAACAGGTTAGGGTGCTATATTTGGCAGCAAGAATACTTGGGTTCGGGTCCATTCTAGAACATATACAGGTTGTATGATGGTTGACTTTAAGTTACAGCGTAGATGATGATTTGTATAACACTTCATTTGGGAGTGACCCTTTAGCAATAAAACTATAGGTCCAGGTTAAAAAAACTTTAGAAGGCTATTGCAAGGTGGGTATTCTGTAAATCTTTGAAAACTCATCTTTCTGTATTACTCTGGGCATTCTGGGAACCAAGAATTAGATGTCCCATGAGGCTATTTGTACAGTTGAGGGTAATGAGGAAAGATCAGATTTTCCCTCTTGTTTTACAAATCAGGTCAGAAGTCCAGTCAAGATGAATCAAGATAAGTCATTCCTGAATCTTTTACCCGCCTCCCTTCCTAGACCCTCTGCATTCCCTCTGACCTTCCCTTGAATTATTACCCACCAGAATATTCCTTAGCTTACCCAGGTATACTCACACCCTCTTCCCTCCTCCCAACAGTCTTATAGTGATACTGATTCTCCCCCCACCCCAGCTCTTTCACTAGAATTCTGGGAGTTGACAAGAGCTGCCTCATGTCAAATGAGTCACTGGGGGGGACTCTAAAATTGATCACCTTGTCTGGATGCCAATGTGAGTCTTGGTTGGGGCACCCGACTAATCTAGCAGGCCCTGTCAACTTTGATTGAAAATGCTCCTTCATTTGTTGTTGAAGAGTTTGGGTTTTCATTTATAGTTGGGGTGGTGAGTAGATGGGAATGTGACAGTGAGATTTAAGATGAAACATAACATTTTTCTTTTCTCTGAGAACTGGCTAGATGAAAACCTGGAGCCAGTGGAGTCAAGGAGTGGGGGAGGGAATGCTAAGCTAGAAATAACCTATCTTGGTACACAGAGCACTGGAACTGGAGTCAGGAAGTCTTGGGTTCCAATCCTGGCTCCAATATTTATGAGCTGTGTGACCTTGGGTAAATGACTTAAGTTCCTTGAGCCTCAATTTCCTTATCTTCAAATGATGGACCTGGACTTGAAGACCTCTACAATCTTCTAGGGCCCTGAATCTATGTTCCTCCAAGGGAGGCTTTGGAGCAAGGAGCCCAGAGACAAGTCCTATCATTCAAGGAAAATTAAAATCCCTGGAAGCCATCACTCATGAACTCTGCTGCTCACTGCACTCCTGTCCACCCCTCCTTATTCACCCTGCTTCATTCTACCACACTTCATTCTATCCCTTTTATTCATTACTAGCCTCACTCACAAACTCAAGATAGTTTCCTTAACTTAGAAGGACTGTGCCTTCTGTCTCCTGCTAGATGAATGAGCTGTTGACTCAGGGAGTCAAAAAACTCTATTCTATCCATTGTCAGTCAAGCAACACAATAGGAGTAAACCTTGAGATTAGGTCAATACATCTCTGGGTTTCCCTTTCTAGATCTAGAGTAGAGGGTGAAACAGAATGATTTTCCTTTCTCCTGTGCAATAATACTCATGTGAAGGGCTTGCTCAGGGGAGCCTCTGATTTATAGGCAGTCAAGTTGATGAGATTATGGGGAGGGGGGTGCCTTGGTCAGAAGGGCAGCTTTCATGGAGGTGCACATGCCCCCAGGGGCCCTACTGGGGTGACGCAGGGAGCTAACTGCCCTGATTTCTCTGCAATGACTGGGGATGCCTCCAACCTCACTGGTGACCACCAAATCAAACTGATCAGGGGCTCACCCAGTCACACACCCCCTCACACCAACATTTGTATGGCTTGTTTATAATGTATTCCCATTTGAGGAAATGAACACATTATTAACTCCATGTTACAAAAGAAGGACCTGACCTCAGAGAAGAGGAAGATGAGATATGGAACCAGAGTCTATATAGTTCAATGCCATCCTTTTAGAGATAAGGAAACAGAGCTTCAGAGAGATTAAGCGCTTTTCCCAAGCCATGCAGCTAGTAAGGGTGCAAGTGGAACCCACATTCTCTCATTCCAGTGCCAAGGAAGAAACTGAGGCTCTAACATTTTAAATGACTTTTCCATGGCCATATGGCACATAAGTATCCAAAGTAACCAGGTGCTCTGATTCCAGGGCCATGGGGGAAACTGAGGCAAAGAGAGATCAAGTAACGTTCCCAATGCCATACAGCTTGTGTTAGAAGTAGGATTCAAACCCAGGTCCTCTGACTTCAGTGCCAGGGTGGAAACTGAGGTCCAGAGTGCCCAAGCGCCTTGACCATGGTGATACAGATGGCAACTGGCAGAGCCAGGATTGGAATCCAGGTTCTCCAGCCCCAGATCTGACATACACTTTCTGCTGTACATTGCTACCATTCTAATGCATATTAATACAATCACAACTTGAAGATATTGGGAGAAATGGTGCCCTTATTGTAAGAAAATCATCATTTATTCTCTTCAACTTAGGCCATTTTTTTCCAGTGGAACTTATTGATTCAAGCCAACAAGACAGTTAAACAAAATTACAATATTACTGCATCAATACAAGCAAGATTTATAAAGGTGTTGCTAATGCCAGGATCATTTTTTTCCCAACCATTTTCTTCCACTGACTCAGGATAATGCAACTAGGGGTCAAGGCGGAGAGAGTGCCAGACCTGGAATCAGAAAGACTCATCTTCCTGAACTCAAATCTGGTCTCAGACACTTACTAGCTGTGTGATCCTGGGCAAGTCACTTCACCCTGTTTACCTCAGTTTCCTCATCTGTAAAATGAGCTGGAGAAGGAAATCTTTGCCAAGAAAACCCCAAATGGAGTCACAAAGAGTCAGACTGGACTGAAACAACTGAACAGAAAGACTTGAAAACAAGCCAAAGATGGGGAAAGGGTGAGTGAGTAGGAAAGATAAGAATGTAGAGCTGAGAACTGATAAGAAATTGGAAGAAGAAAGGGAACAAAAAGGGAATGCTCATAGTGTGCTCTGCCACCCATAGCAATGTTGGAGTGATCAACCAATCAATCTTCTAGGTGTGTGGCATTGAGGGAGAGGCAGGTCTAAATGATTCACTCTTCTCCCACCTGGTTCTAGCCGTAACAAGAGGACTCAGGAAAATGGACCCCAAATGTCGTGTGACTGGCACCAGGAGGGTGCTCTCTGCTGTTAACAGGATCAAGCTTCCATGCTGCAAAATTGATCTGACCCTCATAAAAGGCTACAATCACCCCCTGCATCCCCACTCCCACCATCACCATCACTTCAGATAGAATTAGCAGGTCCTAAGGAATTAAATACCTACACTGAGGGGAAAACTTTATTGCTACCAGACCTTGGAACTTCAGCATGTGATGTGACATGAGCAGGAGGGGTAGGTGGAGTTTAAAGACAGTCTTTTCAGAGTTCTTCATCTTTCACTCTCTGCCTCAGTTTCCACCTCTGTTAAATGAATTCAGACTAGATGATCCCTCCTCTCACTAGGACCTGTTTCTCTCCCTCCTCCCTTCTCTTCCTAGGGACCAAAGAAGCCAGTGTTTTCTAGGCCTATCTCCTCTTTTTGTGAACAAAACTGCAAGGAGTAACAAAATTCTTAACTTCTTTTACCTGGCAAGAAGAGGAATAAGCCCACTTTCTCTCTGTCTCTGTCTCCCTGCCTCTGCATCTCTGTGTCTCTCTGCTTCTGTCTCTGTCTGTCTCAAAAATACCTAAGCTTAGGTCCAAGGAGTGCCTATTAACAAACACACCTGAAAGACACATAGCACATGAGCCCTTACCAGATTGGGGGCACCCCAGAGCTAGAGAGAGAGGAAAAGGGAGGGGTGGGTTCAATGAGCCAAGGAGAACCTCAAAGGCTCTATCTGTGACCTTACAGAGAGGAGATGGCTCTGAAGGACAGAGAACCTTAGAAGCTTCTCCTCGCCTTCTTGTCCAGTCTAGCACTTTGTGTATAATCCAGTTTCCTACCTTGATAAACTACTGTCCTAGACTCTTTACAACAAAATAAAAAGATGGGCCCTGTCCTCAAGGGGCTTACATTCTACCCAAAACATACAACATATAAACCATGAGTGTATGATTATTTGAGGGGGCAAGAGAGACAACAAAACCATTGGGATGACTTCCCATGGGAGACAGCAGGACCTTGGTATGAACTTTTATGGAAGCTAGGGATGCCACTAGTCAGAGGTGAGATGGAAATGTGTTATAGATGGGGAGGAACTACTACAGTGGAAAGATCACCGGCCCTGTAGTCAGAAGACTCGAATTCAAATCCACTTAGAATTTGTACAGACTTTGATTTTAGAGGGAAGGGAGGAAAGGGAACA
The DNA here is from genome assembly GCF_028583685.1 of Petaurus breviceps papuanus. Lineage (NCBI taxonomy): Eukaryota > Metazoa > Chordata > Mammalia > Diprotodontia > Petauridae > Petaurus > Petaurus breviceps. The sequence goes on from NW_027185798.1 coordinate 13,986,033, forward strand.
GGCATTTATAAAGCTCCTACTATGTGCCAGACACTCTTCTAACCACTTTATAAATATTATCTCATTTTATACTTACAACAATCTAATAATTTCTTATTATTATCCCCATTTTATAGTTGAAGAAAATGAGGTAAAGTTAAATGACTTGCCCATGATCAGGCTAGTAAATGTCTGAGGACAGATTTGAACTCAGGTCTTCCTGACTGAAGACCCAGGCTCAGCACTCTCTCTACTGCACCACTTAGTGGCCTTGAAGACATTAGACTATGAGCTTCTTGAGATGAGAGATTGTCTTTTGCTTTGCTTATATCCCCAACACTTGGCACATTGCCTGGACCATAGTAGGGGTTTAATAAATGTTTGTTGACTGACTGATGAATCAAGATAACAAAATTTTGAGAAATAGAAAAGACCACAGTGTTCAACTACTCCAAATCACATCCACAAAGGATGTTGGAAGATCTATTTAACCTCCATGATCCTGAGTTTTCTCACTTGTAAAATGAAAGAGTTGGCATGGATGGCCTTCTAGCCTCCTTCCAGCTACACAATCCTTTGTAACATAGAATAAAAGAAGAGAAAGGGGAAAAATAAATTCACTAAAACCAACCAGCAACTCAAGGGAGTTTGCCTGTAAAGAGTGTTCCTCAAGAGTCCCCCACTTCTCCAAAGCAGGTTTTGAGGTGCATTTTCTCATTTCCTTTTGTGCACAAAGCTTGAAGACATCCGAATATTTAAAATAAACCTGGAAGTGGAATCCTGGGGGCGTGCATTTGCAGAAGTCCATTTTCGCAGGCTCTTAGCTGCTGCCTGCTTCTCTCTCAGTGACTGGGAAAGTAATCCAATCCCCTCCTAATGAAAGTTTAAATGGTTTGCTCCTTTGACTTCAAGTTTCAGCTGCTTCTGTAATAAAGCCCTTGACATTTTCAATAAAAAAGGAAGAAAGAAGAGGAGGCCTTATTCAGGGAAGGGGCCCTCGTCATCACTGCCCAAGCATTATCCTATTTTATACTGACAATTGTTCAGTGACCAAGTTAGAAGAGGTACATTGTAGAACTGACTTCTCCAATGGAGAGAGAATTAAGACAAGACAGATTTTTTTCTTTTCTTTTTTTTGCAGTGGTATTTCAAAGTCTGTAGGAATCTATTACAGTTGCTGCCTGGCCCACATGGAGACCAAAAGCAGGCTCAAGGAGTGCACCTAGCGGGTGAAAATCAAGGAGCAGGACACATTCAGAGAGGCCAAAAGCTAAATCAAAGAAAGCCTCTATTGGGACTGCGTTAGGGGAGATGCAAAGGCTTACCTGCAGAGGGAGAAGACAGGAACAGGATAGGCTAAAATCCTTGGCATAAGGTAGGCTATAAAGATTGATTGCGGTAGGCTTTGTCTAACCATTTACAAAGTATCAGCTAGGATTCATTCAACCCTCCTACACCCCAATATGGGAAACCCTTCAAAATGCAGACATCCCATGCTGCTGATTGGGGTAGGCTTTTGAACTCAGAGATTTTATTTTATCATGAGTTGAATATTGAACATAATCATGCCAATGGTTTCAAGTTAGTTTACTGCATAACCAATGGCTTCCCCAAAAACATAAGCCCCAGGGACTGGATCTTGTGTGCAATGTGCCTGTCTGTCTTGGATACCTTTGGCCATCTAGTGATAACTATGGGCCTTTTCTTAGAATAATTTTAAATGCATAAACCAAAATACATAATATTTAAAAGGGAAAAATGTTTGAAATATAATTATTAAAATATTTTTAAAACACTAAGGTTGAGAATCCCTAGACTAGCAGACAGCAGGTTAGGAAGCCATCTAAGGCAAAACATATAAATTCATAAATTAATTAATTAATTAAATTACACAATCTAATGTGAAAAAATACATTTTAAGCATGATTATGCCTGGTACTCTTCTGAACACTGCAGACACAATTATAAAAAATACAGTTGCTACCCTTGAGGAGCTAACATCCTGATGGCAAATTATGGGCCAACGAAGAATATTTTGCTCTTGGGAAGGTGAGTAAAATCATAGGGCAATCAAAAGACACACCCTTTCCATAAATAATGGAAGTGTTGACTTGATTACTCTTCTCATAGCAAGAGGTAGGAAGGGTTAGTACCTACATACCACGCAAAGCACATTTTATACATCCTGACATGACTGAAGCCAGGGTGAAACATGGTTGGGGATTTGGGGCCATTTAGAGATAGTAAGCTCTTCCCAGTCAGGATAGCATGGCATTAGGTGGGAGTTTCACTTAAGTGGCTACAGTCCACCAGGACATGGTCTGCTTTAGAGGGTTTGAAAGCAGCAAGACAGATGGCAATATGGCCAGGAGTCTGGGGGCAGCTAAACATAGTATTGGCTGTAATATAATACTTTTAAACATGTCTTTATTGCAAATGCCAATGGGGAAGGGACCATAAGTCTCTCTCTTTCTAGCATTTGCATATCCATGTTGGGAGGAGTCAGTTCTGATTCCTCTTCATCCCAGAAATGGCCCCAAGTAACCTAAATAGCCTTACTGAATAGTGGTTTAGCTGTCAGAAGGCAGAGAAACAATGGAGGGAAGACTCAGGAATAGAGTTTTCCAAACACTGAGATCTAGTAGGAGACACTGACCTAAGTGGAAGATGTAACATGATGATGCTGAGGAAGAGAGGAAAGCGGCATTGGTAAAAACCTACTTCGGATTCAGATAGATTCTGAATCTATCAGAAGAGATATCTGAATTCTCATGTAGATGATCCAAAAACTAGTCCCACAGCAGTTTTGAGATGGCTACCTCATAATAGTTGAGACTATGGGGACCATGTACAAAGGAAGGGAAGGCTTGAAAACAAAGAAAAAATTTTAATAGGGTGTGGTGGTATTGAACTGAAAAAAACAAACCCACCCATTCTTAGAAACTTGTCTCCATTTAAGCCAGAGTGGAGGGCTGGTCCCCTGAGAAAGGGAAGGAGTATTATCTACTGGAGGACAGTCAAACTGATGCACTTTGGAGGGCAGAAGCCAGAGCTGGGAGCTGAAAACTGAGGAGAGTTGAGCATCATGGAGCAAGAGCTATTAAAGACAATGGTGGTGGAAAGAATTCCATCTCCCTACTGAGAACAGAGATAAGCTATAGCAGAAAGGTAGAAGAAGGCAGAAGGCAGGATCACTGATAGGCAGCAGTGACCCACAAGCAAACAATGTGGATCAGAGAGAAGAGCCCTAGAAAGCAGTCCTGGTTTGGTAAAATAAGCCTCTTTCATCCCCGACTAGAGCCCCACCCAGGGCAGTATTGTAAGTCATTGAGACTGTACAGGTCTGTTGAAGTAATTTGTTCAATGAAGGATTGGAGATAGGGGAAGAAAAAGGGGTTGAAGGGGATGGTAACATTATTTCTATAGGCAGAGATGTGAATCTTGTTTCTATTAACCTGTAAATGAAGCCATTCATTTTTTAGCCTTGATAGTCGGTATTTTTAAAAAGAGAACTTTCAGAATGTTTCCATATGATCTGGATGAGGACAATGAGTCAGAAAAGAGTCCCCAAATTAAACCCAGGCCCACTGTATTAAGAGAAAAACCCAGCCACAAGGGTTATGATCACATGCCGGACACTGGCAAATTCTGCTTTCCATTTACAAATGAGATATAGAGGTAGCTGGTGGTAGAGTAGATAGAGTTTCCCACAATCAGAAAGATTTGAGTTCAAATACAAACCCAGTCACTTATTAGCTGTGTGACCTTGGAGGCAAATCACTTAACCTCTGTTTGCCTGAGTTTCCTCAATCTATAAAATGGGAATAATAACATCACCTAAGTCCTGGGCTTAGATCAGATGAGATAATATTTGCAAAAAGTGATCAGTATAGTGCTACATAAATAGCGTTAGAAAGTGCTACATAAATACTTATTCTCCCTTACCTTCTCCATATAGGCATCATTTTTTGTAACATATAAATTACAGGCCCTGCAATGGATTCTATCCTATCATCTAAGCTCAGTTCAGAGAGGTTCATCATCAGAAATGGGCCACCAGAGGGTAATTATTTTCCAGCTACATAAATTCACAAGAAGAGTCTACATAAGGGTGAATGAAGGTACCATATGAATCAGTGAAAGTGATACCCCCACCCCACCCCACACACACATGCACATTAACAGAATCATAAGTTCTTAAAGCATTGAAATAAGTGAAATGTCATATGTTACAGTGGAGACTCAGGACTGGAAGATGGGTAAGAACATCAGGGAAGGGCACAGTTTTCAAACACATGGTGAGAAGAGGGAGGCTCCAATTTCCAAACCTTGCCTAGGGTGCACAAATACCTTGTCCCCATTCTGCACTCAAATTTCTGGGAGCCAAATTCCTTCTAAATCCCCACATCTCTTCCAAATCTGCAGCATTCTGTGGGTGTGCACAAGACACTCCAGAGAGACGTCCCAGTGACAAACTTCCACCACCCCTGGGCTCTCCAACAGTTTCTATGAATGTGAGGTTTTTTATTTCATTGAGAGCTAGATTGCAAAAAACAACCAAGTTTCCATCTGGTTTCCAAGGTGTTCTTCCCGATAGACTACAAGTGCATATGAGGTCCTGGGGGAGAGTTGCAAAGACCTACGGTCCATTACTTTCATTGTTTCCACTTCTATCTGAAACAGAAACATAAATGGGAAATAAGTTTTCCTCTCTTATGGTTTCTTTCACCTGGCCAGATTCCATTCACCTCTACATGTAGAGTAATAAATCCCTGCCTTGGCAATGGTGCCAGTGGTATGTCCACTTCTCTGTTACTATTTTGTCACAAATGATAAATGATGTCAGACGAAGCTGTTGAAAAGACGAGATGTTGAAGGCGTGCAGGGAGTGGAGCATTCAATTTCCAACTTGAGGATTTTAATAGGATTTAATGAACCACTCTCTGTTGATTACCATAAAGCTTTTGACTTCATGTTTCCTATGCAAGTGTGCATGGTAGTGATTGTCATGGGTTTTTAACCCACCTAATTTGATGCCCGTATGGCAATCAGCAGTCATTGGTCTCAAATGTGATTGGAAGAGACTGTTTGGAAGACCCAGAAAGAGTCTGGGCAGGTTGTGATTTCTGGTGACCTCTCTCCCTTGCCTGTACAATTCAGAAGAACTATTGGAAAGTAGCTGAAAATGTCTTGGAAAGAGAAGATTCAGTGACCTCAGATGAAGGAAGTGGCCAACCCCATTTTGTCTATTGGACTAATTATTTTGTTATTGCTATTGTTTAAAAAAAGTTATCTTAGGCAACATCCACACAAACTCAACCAACAATATATTGTCAAGCATCAAACAAATGGATAAATTAAGATAATTTTTAAAACAAATTGGAGGGGACTATATCAGTGATACAGATTAAATAGTTGAATCAAGAGAGTTTCTTTCTTACAAAAATGGAGGGGTCCATAATACTGAGATAGGATCAGATCATTTGCTGCCAGAAGCTAAAGTAAGCTCATTCTGAAGGAATACATCCTTATTGATCCATGCCAACTTTGCCAGGAAGTGGTAGAAACTGTGCAACATATCATTGCGAAAGTCTGGCATGTATAGAGGACCTTGAAAACCACAATCAATGGGTAAACAAAACTCAGAAGAAAACCAGCATAGTAGCATAGAGTATAAAAGAAACAAAGACACCAACTATTGAAATAAAACCTTCCTATTTGGCAAAAACTACTGGGAAACTGGGAAGCAATTTGGGAGAAACTGAGTTTAGACCAGCATCTCACACCATATGCCAAAGTAAGAACCAAATGGATTCTGTGTCCCAGTTATAAAAGGTCATATTATAAACAAGTTGGAAGAAAAGAAAATACCACAATTGTGGATAGGGAGAAAATCTTTATCTAAACAAGAGAGAGAGAAGAGCACAAAAAAATGGACAATTTCAATTACTAAAAGTTAAAAGCTTTTGAACAAGCAAACTCAAGATGCTGTTAGAACCAGAAGGAAATGGTTAACAGAAGCCTGCCCCCCTCCCACTTCCCGTGGGTGTTGTTGCACTGTGTGGAATCTTTGCAGCAATGAAATATATGACTGAGTGACCAGAATTATACAATAGAAGCTTAACGATCTTCATTAGCTTATATGTGGCAAATCTCTATTTTACAAAGACAAATCTCAAAAAATGCAAAAAGAGTTCAACCAATAAATTGTGTTGGAACCGGAGCACTAAGAGGAAAAAGAAAAACACAAAACAAAACAAATCATAGTCACCTGGATATGACATTGGATCACAAGACATTGAAGACAACATTTTCGATAGATTTTTGATGACGTCTTGCAAACTTATAACCTCCAAACACCATGAGATGAAAGGTCCTCAAATTATGGAGAACTAGCAGAAAAATTAAAATTACCAAGGAATAGGAAGAGACACATATCATACTTGTCATCCTGTCTGCTTCTGAAGTCAGTCTCAAGATGTTTCCCATGATTAAAGAGATCTAACGCTTCATTCAATCCCCCCAAAAATCATTTTAATTGACCTAGGTAATGGTCTGACAAACATTAAACGCAGGACAATAGGAGGTAAGTGACCTATCCTCAGACCATTTTGATATGAGCTTCATTGACTATAATATAGGAAGAAAATAATAATAAGAGTAAGCATTGATACACTGATATTTAAGTCTGCAGGAATTCTTAACCTAGGCTTTATGCACTTACTTTTGAAAATAATATTAAAGATATTTTCATTGCTGTATTTTAATATAATAGTTTTCCTTTGTAATCCTGTGTATTGTATGTAATTAAAATATGATTCTGAGAAGGGGTCTGTAGCTTTTCCAGACTGCCAGAGGGTCCAAGGAACACAGGATGCCTGCTTTGAGGTTTGCCAAGTAATTTGTACCCATTTTTATCTCATCTACTCCTGTCAGTAATCTGCTATTATATCAGCACTTAGCACAGTGCCTGCCATATAACTGATATTTAATAAATGCTTCTTGACTTGGGTTAGTTAGGGGAATTGTTTCAACAGATAAGGAAAATTATTTGTATCAAGAAAACTCACTAGTCCTACTGTCAGAGTCTTAACCATATGCCCACTTTTTAAATGGGCTTTGTGAAGACTAGAGATTACTGGTGAATTTGGGTAAGAGGCAAATAATTCTGTTACAATTGATGGAAAAACTGACTCATATTCAATCATTGGTATGGTGTTACCCTGATGAGTGAGGCTTCCCCTGGCCAAGGATGAAGAGATGGATCAACTTAACTGCTGTCTTGTCTAGGAGTCTAGGCAAAGGTCAAGGTTCACCGAAGCACAAGTTTCCACCTCCTGATTCACCAGCTTAGATGCAGGTTTTTTAAATGAGCTAACTAGCTCAGCCTTGGATGCAGTATGGAAACATAGCACCAGTGAGAGACAGCCTTGAAAGAGGACCCCAATTTTGGCTACAGAAGAGAGAGGAAGGTCCGGGAGGAGACTTAAGCTTCTTGGATGCTACAAGACTTGATGAGAGGGTGTGAGAAATGTTTAGTTGGTCAGATTTAATCAGTTTAACTAAATAACTCTGGATAAGGTTCTAGTATGCCCTCTTGTACATTTATACCTTTGTGTGTTATTTCTGAATTTCTTCTTTTTTCCCCTCATCAAACTCTGTACAAAGCATATCTTACCCTCAAGAGTTACTGATTTCTATGATGTTCCCCACCACCAGCTACTAGTGCAACCCTATCCTGGAATTAACAGTTTATGTACTTGGTATGATATATATATATACACACACAAACACATATACATATGTACACACGTATGTGTGTGTACATAAGGCATATATTGTGCACGTATATACAATACATGCATATGCACAGTGCATGTGTGTATACATGCATGTGTGTGGGGCATGTGTACATATGTGTGTGCATATGAACATATATGTATGTACATACAGACACTGAGGTATACACTTGTACATGCATGTGTGTGTATACATATATATATATATATATTTATGTACACAGAGAGAGAGAAGGAGATAAAGGGGGATAGGGAGGAGAAAGTAAAGTAAGAGATGGAAGGGGACGGGGAGGGGAACAGTCAGAGAGGGAGACAGAGAGACAGAGAGATGTTGCCCCAATCGAATGTAAGCACCTTGAGGGCAGGAACTATGTCAGTTTGGTCTCTGTATTCCTGGAGACTAGCAGGGCACCTGGCAGGAGGGCTGGTCTTCAATGACCCTTTACCAATCACTACATCCTAGGAGTTAAATAATTGTTTAAATGGCAGATTAAAGAGACAAGGTATGAAGATAGAGCAGAGCAAAAGTCCAGAGTCATAAGAATCCAAGGCCATTTGGAGTCAGGTCCAGAGATCAGGGTGTGGTCAGAATTAAAGGCAAGCTGCTCAAAGCTGAGTCAGAGACCAGAGGGTTTACTAAGCCTGCCCTGGGTATTTTGTTTCTAGGCACTTTTCCCCCAAATCAAGGCTTCTTTCAAGCCCCCTTTCCTTCTACAATCCATATCATTAAAGGTTTCATTTACTAGTCAATTTAGGCCTTGTGACTGATCCATAATAGACACACTATTGCTCATTACCCTTTCTAACAGTTAGCTCTCCCTCTGCCTGTTTGAGAAGGCTTCCTGCATATACACTGAGGGCATCTTCATGTACAGTGTTCATTCATTTATTCTCTAATGGAATGTAATCTTGTTAAGGGCAGGGACTGTCCTCTTTTTGTATCCCTGGTCCTTAGCACAGTGGTTGGCACACATTTATTTTTAATGTTTATTGTTTGATTGAATTTGTCTTTGTTGTCTCAGGGTCTATTCTAGTCCCCTTTACATTGTTGCTATTGTTTATTCCCCTAGGACTCTTCATGGCTTCATGCACTACATCACACCTAATGCTGGCCATGGAGGTTTTCTTGGCAAAGATGATGGATTGGTGTAATGCCAAGCAAAGGCAACTTCCCAAGGTTCAAAATACCAGCATAGGTGCTCTCCATTTTATTCAGTAACAAATTAAGAACAGAGAGAATCAACATATAGCATAATTCAAAATATAGCATTTACCAAGTGTGATTTAATCAAGTACTACCCCACCCCTGGACATTACATTCATTTAATCAATCACAAAGTCCCTCTTCTAAATACTACTCCACCCCTAGGCTGTACATTCATTTAGTCCATTACAAATCCTCTCTTCTCAAATGGAGATTAGTTTCCAATCATAAGTAAAGTACATTCATTTGTTCAATCACAGAGCACAAAAAGGTCAAAAGTTCCCCACCCTTGGATCACAGTTGAATCTACCCCCAGAGTTAAAACAAGCTTAAGCACAGCATTTAATACCCAAATGGAGGTCTTTTCTTCATCTTGACAGAGGCAAATTCTCAGCAATCTTTGTTCCTGGGGAGACAAAGCTTAGCAAGTCCACAAGATGCATTGCCAGTGTCTTCATTAATTCATTCTCTGTCTGCAGAACAGTCCTAGGACCCCTGAAAACATTAGCAAGACCCTCTTCCAGGATTTCTGTAAACATACAACAAGAAAATACTTCTTCAGGGCTTCTGAAGAAAGCAAGGTTCTAAGCCTTCTACAACAACAGCACTGTCCTTCATCAGTGGACAGAATTCACTCTCTGTCTGCAGAACAGTCTCTGGAGCTCTGACCAACAGCAAGGTTCGAAGACCTCTGCAAAAACAGGACTATCTTTCACCAGTGGACAAATCTGGCAAAACAACATCAAAACAGACAGACAAAGTACCAGCATAACAGCCATGTCTCCTCAGTCCTTGGCAGCTCTGGGTGGCAGCTCTCAAAAGTCCCAGGCAATTCAAAGTGGCCCTCAGCAATCCTCTCAGTCTCTCTCTGGCTCCAAAGGTGCTGCTTCCAAAAAGTTCTTCTGCCTCTTTCTTTTCTTGTGTCTCTCTAAATTTACGTCACCAGCTCCTCCCAGTTCAGCCCTCTCTTTTCACATCAACAAGTCCATCCCACAAGTGGGATTCACAAGCTCTGGGTTTTAACACAATCAAACCAAAAACCAAGCCAATACAGGGGGATCTTTAAATTACATGACTATTAGAAGTGGTTTGCAATTTCCTTCTCCAGTGGACTAAGACAGAGGTTGAAGTGACTTGTCCAGGGTCACACAGTCAGTGAGTGTCTGAGGCCAAATTTGAACTCAGGTCTTCCTGACTCCAGACCTGGTGCTCTATCCACTGTACCACCTAACTACTGAGTTCTTAATTTAGGTCTGTGATTTTAATACCCTGAGAAACTCCCTCTGCTGATGTCTGTGTTTTATAGACACATATAGGTGTGATTATAGATGCTAATAATATTATTGGTACTATATAAAGAAATAAAATTATTATTTAATTATTTAAATAAATAAAACAACAATAGCAGTTAACATTTATATAGCACCTGCTATGTTTCAGGCACTGTTTACAATTATGATCTCACTGGATCCTCACAACAAACCAGGGAGGTAGGTGCTGTTACTATACCCATTTTACAGTTGTAAATACTAAGGCAGACAGTGGTTAAGTGACTTGCCCAGAGTCAAAGCTACTAAGTCTAAGGACAGAGGCTTTCTGTGGCTGGCTTTGAACTCTGATCTTCCAGATTCCAAGCCCTGTGCTCTAGTCATGACTCCACCCATCTGTCATCTTAAGTGACTGGCTGGGGGTCACACAGCTCCTAGATGGGTCAGAACCAGGAGGACCCAGCTCTCCTCAACTCCAAGCCTGACCCTCTGCTCCCCCAGGCTGCCTCAGGAATTCCACAGCAAGTGGAAAATCACTTCATGTCATAATTAAGTAACCCATTTAAGAAAACAAACTGTTTTTAAGGCCTTTCACATCTTAATTGTTTATATGCAAACTATCCTAATTACAAATGAGTCTCTCAGTTTCTATTTAGAAACAGGATCACATTAGCAGCAATTACTAGTTCCAGTGACTAGCTAGTGAACTCTAGAAGGGGACGGGAATTATCTTCCTTCAATCTGCCCTGCCCCATCCTCACTCCTCACTCAGAGCGTAGAACTGAGTTATGGAATCATTGGCTGCCTCTTAAATAAATATGAGTCCTAAAAATACACAAAAATATGTGAAGCTGCAAAACCACCCAAAGGAGCATTGTACAGTGAAAAGAGTGTGCCAGCTTGCATTCAGAGGACTGGGGTTTGCTTCCCATCTCTGACGTTTGCGACCTGGATGATCCTGGGCTACACCTCCCTGGACCTCAGTTTCTCCCTCTGTAAAAATAAGTGGTTTGGGCTAGATGGCTTTTGAGGCACCTTCCAGCTCTGCATCTACAATCCTAACATCCCATTTTCCTCTATGGAGGAACATCCACTCCACAGACTTGGGAGGAATCTCAGGGGAGAGGTAATGCCATTTCCACACTTCATAGGAGGACCTTAAGGCTCAGACAGGGCAAGTTAATTTCCCCAAATCACACACTAGTAAATGGCAGAGCTGTGGTTCAAACCTAGTCCTCTGATTCTAGATACAACTTTCCTTCTTCCCCCTTCATTATGCCCCAAGGCCAGAAGGTAGAACTTAGTTGATTGTATTGCTATATGTCCTTGCAGCCTGAATGAGGGAGCACATGCCCCTATCTAGCTGTCAAAATTGGGGCTGGCACTTCTTGGAGGCATCGATGCCAGAGAAGTAACTGAGAGAAGTAAGTAGACCGGCTTCAAGGCCAGCTCCTCTCCCACCCCATATGGCCTTGAGAGCCATCAAGCAGCTGGGTTGGCTGGAATCTGTCTGTGGGCCCTGCTGGCTACAGCACTTCACATGCAAAACCAGCTGTCTAGTCTTCCCCAGAATTAGGAGGCAACTGGGAAGGGGCTGCCCAGCTGAGCCCATCACTTTACAGCCTTGCTGACCTCTCTGCTGGGCCCTTAGATTTTGGCTTGGGGGCCAAAATTACCCTGTTCCAGGGTAAATGAACAGATTTCAAGGTGTTGAGGGGCTGCCCTCCTCACAGTCACTCTGGTGTTTCCTAGGCCATGATGAGGGCCCCACCTCTGAGAAGAGATGCTGTTCTCAAGTCTTTCATCCCAATGGGACTTTCTGATGAGTGGCCAGAGCTCTTCCCCCAAAGCCCAATTAGGCTCCAGTTGTCATCAGAAAGGAGAGTGCTCGAAACCTGCTGAATGGGGCGGGGACCAAGAGATGTTCTGCCTGTGGAATAAAATTAAGTCCTGCCTGGTTTGTCTGGCAGCAACAGCAGGCTCACAGGGTGTTGGGGGCCAGGAAGTAATGGTATATGGGCTAGTGCCTGCTTGCTTGATGTATGACCTTAAAAGGTAATGAATAGAGCTGTAGAAGATGATTGGCTATATGTACCTATAAGTTGCCCTGATGCGGAAGTTCAGGGCAGTCGCGATGTAGCTGAGCCTGAATAAACAACTCCTGCAAACCTCGGGTGCTCTGTCTGGTAATTCCTCCTAGGAGGCCGGTGACGACCAAAGACTTACCATGGGTAAGTAAGAGGACGGGATATCAATAGCCCACCACAACAGGGAGACAGGGCTGTGTAATAGGAAACCACTAAAAATGGGGTCAGAGGCCCTGGGTTTGAATCCTCCCTCCAGAACTTGCTATCTGCCTCTGTGACCTTAGCCAAGCTTTGTCACTGCCCTGAGCCTCAGTTTTCTCAATAAAACAGAGTTGAGCTAAATCAGGAGTCTTTCATCTGGGTTCCGTAAACATTTTTTAAATCAAGCAATTAATAACCATTAAGTAAGTACCTACTACGTACCAGGTACTGTGCTAAATGCTAAACATTTTGGTCACCATATTTCACATCCTATGGGTTTTCTTTTACACAGTCAGGAGGCTTCCCCAGACACAGGCAAAGAAGTCCAGGACATAAATAAGGTTAAGAATCCCTGGGCCAGATGAATAAAAAGGTTCTTTTCAGCCCTAAATCCTATGATAATAGTGACTGATACATTGTAGCATTGCAACTCTTTCATGGTGTACCTATGAAGGGTGGTGGTCCATTGGAAGACTGGAGTCAGAGGGCCTGGGTTCAGATCCTACCCCCGATGTTTATTACCTGTGTGACCTCGTGTAAGTTCTGGGTCCTTAGAGGTTCTATGACCCAGATTAGATTCTGTAACTGGTATTGTCAGTTTCTGGGGGTAATTTTTAAAGGATGATGTCCTCTAAATTCTCCTGTAGACAGTCTTATAAACTTTGGGGTCATTTGACCTTGGTCATAACAGACTTTGACAGATGATACTCAATAAAACATATACACCAACTTCTTAGAAACAAAGATACACATGGGTCTTGGGCCTTGATTTCCTTTTCTATAAAAATGAGGAATTTGGATTTGCTGGCCTCTGCGGTTCCTCCCAACTTTAAATCTGTGGCCCTACAACATCTTATCTAAATTCTTACTATCTCTCCTGATGTGATATCACCAACATCTTACTTTGGTAGGGAGGTGGGAAGCAGGGATAAACCAGGTTTAGCCCCTTGACCACTTTGCTGGGGCTTTGTGGGTAGGCCTGATTTGGACCTTACTGAGGTCCCTAAGTTACTTTGGTTCTTAAGGCAAGGTTCAAAGGCATAATCTTATTCCCCTATTCTTAGTATATATGAATTCTTACTAGGAATCTTGAATTAGAGCTAAAATTCTCCTGTGCAAATAAATTATTTGGTGGATAGATTGCCCTATTTGTTTTTTAACTAGAATTCCTCACTCCACCAAAGCTAAGGATATTTTATGTCTGTGTGCTCAAAACAGATGTATCCTTGTTTTCAAGGAGAAATCCATGTATGTATTTTATTGACTATCATCTGTCAAAATCTGTTGTGATGAAGGTCAAATGACCCCAAAGTTCATAAGGCTGATTCTGCCAGAGAATTTAGAGAATATTGTCCTTTAAGAATCACCCCCAAGGAACTGACAACACCAATTCCATAAACTGACCTGGATCATAGGGCCTATGGGGTCCCAGAGTTAGGAACTGAACCCAGATCCACATGATTTCACAGACACCATCACCACCACCACTTACCCCTTAGAACTCTCAACTGCTAATCAGCCCCTCTGACCTCTAGCACTGCTTTTGAAAATTTAGAGAATCATACATGTTAATAAGATTGGAGCTTGAACCTAATAGAAAGGACCCTCAAGGTATTATCCTTTAATCATCCTCATTTCACAGTTGTGGAGACTGAAACCCAGAAAGTTTAAGTGCTATCTACCTCCAGGTTATCCACACAATCAGTAGAAGGAGGAAAATTTGAACCCAGGGCCATAGATAGCAAATCTAGGGTGCTGTCCATGGTACCAGGCTCCCTCACGATGTGTGACTCAGTATTTATATTGTCTTTCATCTCATCTTCACTCTTTATCCTTTTAATCTTCCTGGCACATCTCTAACCCCCTGTCAAAATGAAAAGGGCTGCACAAATAGAATGAGGTTGGTGTTCTCCCAAAGCCTGTTTCTGCCTTGACTTCCTTCCTCATCGGTCTTTCCCTCCACGCTCTTGACCTTTCATTTCCCCCTTCCCTCCCCTATAAAGTCCATTCTGATGAGAAGTTCTGGAGCGTTGCCATTGGGTGAACTGAGGTTGTTCACCTGCATTGACCCAGAGGCTCCCTGATCAGCTCCCAATCATGTAGATAAGAGTAGAGATGAACTGGACACAGAAAGGTGCTGATGAAAACAAGTCACTGGCCTATTTCAGAGGGAGTAGGCTACCAACCTACTTTAAACCATAAAAAGCTTTTGGGATAAATGCAAGTCACTCATGTCAGAAGTGACTAATCAGGGGGCTGTTCTAGTCCCAGCAGTAGATAGATGGGTCAGTAGTTTAGCGCTTATCATATGCCTAGAGTCAGGAAAACCTGGGCTTAAATCTGGCCTCAGATACTTTCTAGCTGTGTGACCCTGGACAAGTCACTTAACACTGCTTCAATTTCCTCACATGTCAAATGAGCTGGAGAAGAAAATGGCAAACCACTCCAGTATCTTTGTCGAGGAAACCCAAAATGAGGTCACGAAGAGTTGGACCCAACTGAAAAAAATGACTCAACAACAAAAATATGCCAAGTGCTATGCTAAAAAGATTCTGGTGATATAAGACAGTCCCTGCCCTCAAAGAGCTTATTTTCTAATAAGGAAAGGCAGCAAATAAAGGGCAGCTGGAATGGTGAAGGGAAAGGGTACCCAGAGGGGACTAGAGTCACTGAAAATAAATAAGAGAAGTTCAGAGTCTAGTCAGAAATGCAATGAAGTGGCATAGGAAGATAGGCAGAAATCAGAAAAGTGGGGCCACAGGGCAGAGGGTTCACCAAGATATGAAGGTTCCTCATTTCTCTCCCCAGGGGCAAGGAAGAAGAGAAGTCCAGAGAGTTAAATTGGGAATCTAATGGAAAATAGTATTTAGAAGGGAAGGATCATTGTCTTTGTAACCCCAGCAATTAGTAAAATGCCTGGCTCATAGTAGATACTTAATTAGTGCTTGTTGATTGACTGATGTAAATGCAGATCTCTCAAACAATGGAATAGGAGGGGGGAGAAAGGAGTAAATTTGAATCTTCAGAGCTTTTAGAGCTGAAAGATCCTAGAGAATGCCCAGTTCAACCTCTTCATTTTACAAGAAAGGAAACTGAGATCCAAAGAGAGAAGTGTCTTGCCCAAGATCATTCATCCTATTAGCATTGCTCCTCAGTAAGTAGCTGGCAGGGACAGCTTTCCAGCCTCTAAGTCCAGCTCTGACCCTTCCGAGAGAGATTTCAATAATCCTTCTCAATTGTAAAGGCTAACAGGATCTTGGGTGGGAGCTACCATTATGAGCTCCTTCAGTAAAGTTCAAGCCATGGCTGGGGAGGGGGTAAGGGGAAAGAACATTTTGGTGAATGACAAAAACCCTTTCCTAGAAGGGGGTCAGAGGAATGGGGCAAAGGAGCTATAAACCCATTACCTGCCATTTTTTATTAAATGCCTCTGAAATCATGATGGCTGGCATGGGCCCCAAACTCTAAGCACCATCCTGAATTCAAGCAAAATCCTACACACTTGATCCATGGGTATTAAATATCACATCAAGACTCATTCACAGTACCAGATATGGCAGGACTTTTAACATATAACCCAAAGGAGAAATTTTCAGTGTTTCTCCTGCTTTCTTGATCTTTCTATCCACACCTTGAAAAAAATAAAATAAAGACCATTGCCTGTAATGGTGTTTACTAAAACACTAATGGTCCAACTAAGACCCTTTCAGGGATCCATAACTCACTCCTCCCAATTCTATTCACTATACTATGCTGCCTCTAAGGAAAGGGAGAACAAAGACATGAATCAGAGTTGAAGAAAATTGGAAGAGAAGGGAAAAGGAGAATTAAAAAGTCAGCCACAATGCCAAATTCTTTCTGCTTTGTTAGGAATATCAAGAAATAGAACAAATCAGCTCCATGCCACATCAGCATAATGCTGTATCCACTGTGCTTTCACAGATTCCATCCATTCTTGCTATATTTTGACACTGATGAATGTACTTCATTCCTGGTAGGCCAAAGACAATGGAGAGAATCAGATACTACAGCCCAAAGCAACCGCCCAGTCTAGCCCCAGGTCTTCAGGCAGGCAGTTGGATGTCTAGTTTCTTCTGGGGATCCACAGCCTTGCCGTGTTTCACCCCACAGACATTCTTCTTTATATCCAACCTGCATCTCTATCCCCAAGAATAACATAATCATTACATTAATTATTACATATAATTCAAAGGTCAGAACTTGACCTTCCTAATTGAAGATGAAATAGAATGAGTCTGATATAAATGACCCTGTGGATAGGGTGGAGCCAAAAAGACCTGGTTCAAATCCTGTCTCAGATACTAATTGTATGTCTCTGGATAAGTCACTTCACTCTGGGCCTCATTTTTCTCCTGGATAAAATAAAGGCCACTAAAGTCCCTTCCCAGCTCTAAATCAGTGATCCTAATGAGATCCCTTTACCCATGGCTGCCTTTCATCTCACTGAAGGGTCTATCAGGCTCCAGAGTTTAAAGCCTAGATGGTTTGGGCCCACTTCCTAATGGAAATTGGTATAAATCTCACCATCAGAAGCCTACCCACAAAACTGCTCCAATCCAATTCAACAAATATTTTTTAAGCTATATAAAGGCAGAGAGTCAGGGTCTTTTGTATCGTCCCTCTCTTGGCATGAGTAACTCTATCTTTAAGCTAGCCTCCTTTTCAATACAAAATAAGCAACCAAACCTCTCATGCCATCTTCCCTCTCTCCTCCTGCCTCCCCTGCAGTTAAACGTTTTCCCCTTTTCCCTTGCTATACTACTCAAAGACACAGAGTTCCTTTGCTCTACATCCTCTGAGGTCAATGACAGCTTAAGTAAGTTTCTGCCCCTCCTCCAAGGTCAGTTGAAGACCTTGTCCTCAATTTTTTTTAGCTTAGTACTCTCTCCATATTGT
Source organism: Petaurus breviceps papuanus (assembly GCF_028583685.1). Lineage (NCBI taxonomy): Eukaryota > Metazoa > Chordata > Mammalia > Diprotodontia > Petauridae > Petaurus > Petaurus breviceps. The sequence goes on from NW_027185798.1 coordinate 14,003,488, forward strand.
TTGAAAATTGTTTGTATTCAGAGCTCACTTGGCTGACAGAGAAAGCTGTCAGCCAATTGATCTCTCCCTACTGTGGCTTGTAATAACAATAAAGCTTCTCCATCTGATCTGTACCTCAACTTGGGGAGAGTGATCCTTTTTTAAATAATGACATCACCTCCCAGATGCAAGACAGTTCATTAGGCAGACATAGAAAGTTAAAAACAAAATAGCACCTGTCCTCAGGAAGCTTATGTTCTACTTATGGTGGGAAGAGAAAGTGGAGAAAGAACGGGAAATGTACAAAGCAAATATGAAGAATGTACAATATTGTTACCAAGTAATTTCAGGAGCGATAAATCTACCTGGGGAGATCTAGAATTCTTCATCCAGTTTCCAGTCAGTTAGGAAAAAGCCCAGAATACAGTAAGGAGCCATGGTTACCCATAAAGGACTTTGCCATGAAGATCAGCCATGGTCCAGATCCAAAAGATTGTCCAGGTTATTCCACGGGCACCATGTTTCGTTGTCTCCTTCTGTGTCTATGAGCTTAAAGCGGAAGTCTCACCCCATGAGAGAAGTCTGACCAGGTCATCCTTTCCTTCACAGTTTAGAATCTCTAGTCTCCTTCAAGACTCAGCTCAAGTCTCCCCTTCAGGATGAAGTCTTACCTGACCTTTCCGCACCCGTTCTGTCCCCACCCTTCACCCAGCTACAAAAGTATCTTTCTTCCAAAATGATCTTATACCTACTTTGTTCCTGTCTCCATATGTACAGGTCATCTCCCTGGGCTATATTGTAAGCTTCTTGAGGGCAGGGCCTCTGTCACTTTTGTCTTTGTAACCCTAGTGTTTAACATAGTGCCTAGCAGGTAGTAAATGACAATAAACCTTAACAATTTTTATTGGCTATTGATGTGCTGTTGTTTAGTCTATTTTTCAGTTGTATCTGACTCTTCATGAACCTATTTGAGATTTTCTTAGCAGATACTGGAGTAGTTTGTCATTTCTTTCTCCAGCTCATTTTACAGATGAGGAAACTGAGTCAAACAGAGTCACACAGTAAATGTCTGAGTCTGGGTTTGAACTCAGAAAGATGAGTCTTATCCACTATACTACCTAGATACCCTGACTATTGATGCAGCAAATGCTTAATCAATCCTGATTGATTGAGAAAATATTGGTATAAATCACTGTTTTTAGAGCTGGAAGGCCCCTTTGATGTTACATAATCTACTTTTCTCATTTTTCAGAGAAACTCAGAGGCAGAGAAGTCACACAGTTTGTTAGTGGCAGAGCTGATATTCAAACTCAGGCCCCTTGACTCCTACCCAGTGATTGAAAACCAACTCTCTGTGAAGCCCTTACCATAAAGGAGCCAAGTTTTTAATTGCTTCTGGCTTGTAATATCCTGGTGTTCTTTATTTTTTACAAACCTGCTTGTCCATGTATGACCCTACATCAGATTTCTTCTGTTCTCTCTCCCAATTTCTCCCTCCCCCTAAATTCCAACAAAGGACAGGATCCTCCATGTATGGATTCCTAAATATCTTTTCTCTTTTCCCTATCCTTTAATATAATTTATTTAGTCCATCCCTCCCTTTTTTGAGATGGTGGGGGGCTATGGGTATGGAATGCTGCATATACTATCACACTTGTTTGATGTATTTTTTTATTTTGCTGAACTGTTATTTTCTTTCTTATGAGAGATGGATGACTGAGGAAGAGGGAGAAGAAATATATTTTTGGAGAGGAAGCCAATGACAAATGAAAGGCAGCATTGTTTGTAAAAAGAAAGGGTGACGAATTTGGCTGACATGTCATAGGGTACTTTCTACCAAGAGAAAGATGCAAGGGAGATAAAGGTAGAAACAAAGGTTCAAGAGATATCAAATTATTCAGAGCACATTTTATGACAGTGAAGAACCAGAAATAAAATCTCCAGTTGTCCAGCAGTTGGGGAACAGCCACACAAACTATGATATGTGAATGGTACAGAATCCTGCTGTGCTGAAATGAGGAAAAGCAAGACATTCAGAGAAACAGATGCAGAGGGAGATCAGCCAAACCAAGAGGACAACTGAAACGACGATTCCAATAATGTAAATGAACAGCTCGCCGAGTAATTAAAAAGCCAATAACGAAACCGGAGAATTGATCGTGAGACCCGATCTCCCTCTTCCAGAGAGAGAGCTGGGGCACCACGGGGTCAGAATGTTGTGGCCATTGGCAAGCATGGCCATTGGCAAGCGTGGCCATTGGCTGAGTTATTTTCGCTTAACTTTATTACTTTGTTACAAGGCAGAGTTCCACTGAGGTGGGGGCACAGAAGAGCTGGCTATATCTGGAAATGACTGTGATGCAAAAACAGAAGGCATGAATTTAACAAAATCCAAAGGGGATTTGGAATGGTAATAATAGCTACATTTGGAGAGTTTTTAGCTTCGCAAAGTACTTTACATGTGTTATCTTACTTGGTTTGATTCAGTGAGGTGGGCACTATCATTAACCCCATTTTCCAGAAGAGAAAACCGAGGCTGTGAGATGTTAACTTGTCCAAGGTTACACAGCTAGTAAGTAAAACACAGGATTCAAACCCAGGTCTTCCTGACTCGAAGTGATACTCTACCTATTATGCTTCCCTAAATGCCCTTCTAGCTCTAACAGTATATAATCCTCCGATTTTGTTGTCGAGTCATTTCAGTGTCTCTGGCAAAGATGCTGGAGTGGTCTGTCATTTCCTTCTCCAGCTCATTTTGCAGAGGAGGAAACTTAGGCAAACAGGGTGACATGACTTGCCCAGGGTCACACAGCTACTAAGTGTCTGAGGCCAGATTTGAATTCTGGAAGGTGAGTCTTCCTGATAGGTTCAGTGCTCTATCTACTATGGCTCCATCAAGCTTCAAAACCCTCTGAACTCTTTGAAGTTAAAGGACCCCATCTTTCACCCAGTCTTCCTAGACTGAGATTTATCATGAAGAGACTTGGAAAACTCCCAAAACTAATTCAATTGGCTAGCAACAAATACAATGCCCCTGCTCTAGTTCCTCCCTACCCTCCCCCAACACACACACACACACACACACACACACACACACACACACTTCCCTCTCCTTAAGATCATCTGCTGTACAGAATTCTAGGCACTCTAAACAGAATGCAGTCCCTTTCCAGAATTATGTCAGCCCAATTCTTGGAGCGTTCTATGTTCTATACTTTCTTTGCCCTAAAACGACTCTTGGGATTCAGGCACTCAGTGTCAGTACATCAGCTGCTGACAGCTATTTAAGCACCTGTGAAAGGATTCAGCCGCAGAGAACAGGATCTGCAGCTGAGACCATAGAAAGGAGGTGACATGTTGATAAAATAGCAGGTAGTGGGGGTGGGAACAGAATAGTCTTGAAGGTGTCTGATTCTAAGGGGAATAATGCCAATCCTTTGAATCGAACTGCACTGACTGTGAAATCAATTAATCAGCAAGCACTTATTAAGCACCTACTATGTCCAGTCAACAAGCATTTATTAAGCTTTTACTATGTACCAGGTGTGGGGCAGCGAGGTGGTGCAGTAGATAGATTTCTGGGCCTGGAGTCAGGAAGACTCATCTTCATGAGTACAAATCTGGCCTCAAACACTTCCTAGCTGTGTGACCCTGGGCTAGTCACTTCATCCTGTTTGCCTCATTTTCCTCACCTATCAAATGATCTGGAGAAAGAAGTGGCAAACCGTGCCAGTGGCTTTGCCAAGAAAACCTCAAATGGGGTCATAAAGAGTTGTATATGAATGAACACAACTGAATGACAAATACACTAGGCATGTTGCTAGGGATTAGGATATTAGGATTATAAAAGTGAATGAAAAAAAAGAATGAAAATGCATTTATCAAACACTTACTGGGGATAAAGTATTGATTATATAAATAGAAAAGCAAGACAATCCTTGCTCTCAAGAAGCTAGAATTCTAGTGGAGGAGACAACACAGAGGGCATGTCAGATGCAAGTCAGATAGATAGCTCCCATGATCCTTCAGATGCAAGAGCAAAGCAGATGGTAATTCGTTTTCCTTAATGTCATTTCTACTGATAAAATCCTATGCATTTCTGATGTTGAACCATTTGATAATGGCAAGGATGTTAGAAGCAAGCACTTAAAAAAAGATTATTGCTCTAGAACTGGAGAGGGCCTTTCATTTTACATATGAGGAAACTGAGTCTCAGAGAGGTTAAATGGCCTGTCCACATGTGGATCAAATGTGGGATTTGGACCAGAGTACTCTGATATAGGAGCCAGAGTTCTTATGACTAACACAAAGCCAAAAAGGAAATCTTCCCAGAAATAAAGGTACTTAAGTTGCCTGGGTCTCTCTGTAAAAATAGCCATCAGCTTCCACAAGACTGCCTCCTGTCTGCCATGAATGGACTCCACATGTATTGTGATATTCTCCTCTGCTTCTGACAAAGAATCTCTAGCCAGAAATGGAATCAATTCTCAGAACATTCCCAAGACCCAGGAAAGCTGGAGTTCTGAGATCTCATTATTCTGATTATTATCATTTAACATTTACCAAGTGCCAAGAATGTGCTAGACATGCTAGAGAACCTGGAATTCGGCACACTCATGCTGTCGCTGCTTCTTCCACAACATTTCCAGCTTCTCACCACCCCCCCTTCCTCTTCCAGACTTTGATCTCTCAGTGAAAACAATACAAAAAGAAAGCTTCTTAAGCCAATTCTTCTAGTTAGTAACTTGCTTTCTGGCAGGAAATCATCAGAGCTGAGTGAAAAAGAACAGACAAATTCAAAGACCTCCACAATCTGGTCTTAACTCTCCAACTT
>NW_027185798.1:14008400-14014284 GCF_028583685.1 Petaurus breviceps papuanus
CCATCCACCCACCCACCCATTCATCCATCCACCCACCCACCCACCCATCCATCCATCCATCCATGCATATATTCACTCAAGCATTCACTCATTATTTCATTTGTTCATTCCTTTATTCACTCACTCATTTATCCACATATCCACTCACTCATTTGTTCCCTCATTCACTCATTCTTTTATTTGTTCATTCCCTTATTTTCTCACTCATTCATCCATATAGTCACTCACTTATTTGTTAATTCATTCACTCATTCATTCCTTCATCCATTCATTGAATCTCATTCATTGGTTCATTTGTTCACCCATTCATTGGTTTATTCATTCACTCCTTCATCGGTTCATCCTTTCACTTACTCATTGGACAAATTTTTGAAAAGTCCCTGCTCTCTGCCCCACACTTTTAATCACTAGGAAACACAAAACAAACCATCAAGTCCTTGCCTTTTAACAAGTGTTCCTACTTCAAATACTAGATTCCAGATTATTCTTGCAAGCACACTAGCGTGCATCATTTTTCCCCATCCAGAAATACTCTCCTCAGTAGTCTGTCCCCATCCCCTCCCCTACCCCCACACACATCTCAATCCTAGGCCCAGATTAAGTCTTGCCTCCTTCATGAATCACTTACTGTCATGTCTGAGCAAATTCTGCCCATTCTGCCAGACTTCAAGGGATACATCAGCTTGTCAGCGTGGGCATTCATCATACCCATGCAGATTTCAACCCCTCCATGCTGTCTGACCCAGGGCCAATCCTATCCACAGCCTCCCACAAATTCTTGACCGAGGACCTCCCCCATCCCCATGCAGTGGGGGCCTACTTCTAAGTCTCCAATAGTCATGGACAGCAAGGCATGCAGGCCATCTGCCTGTCTACCTATTAACCCTTGCTGTCCCTAACTGACTGGCTTGCCTCCTTTGCCATTCAGCCCTTTGTTCCTTGATGCTGACTTTTACCACTACTCCAGTGAGAATTAATCTGTGGTCCAGGTGAGGCCGTGCTCCAAACAGCAGCCAAAAATTGGGATGGGGCAGAGCAGCCAATGAAATGGAGAGCACCAAGGAGAAGGGTGATGTAGAATGGAGAAATGGCCTTAGAGCTGGAAGGACCTAGGTTCAGGTACTGCTTTTCACGCCTGACTAGATGACCCTGGGCTCAAGGTCCCAGGCAGCCCTCTAAGCTACTGGGTACAGACAAAGGTGTAGAGCTGTTCTAAGTGGTGGCTTCATCAGGAGCTTCCCTCACTAAATAAATCACAGGTCCAGACCCAAAGTAAGAGGATAAATATGGGGGTTAACTGTTAATTAATTGGTGGGTCAGAGGGTGGGACACATATAGTTCATCCATCATCCATCCATTCACTCAGGCAGGCAGGCAGTACATGTTACATTTACATACCCACTACATGCAAAGCACTGGGCTAAGTTTAGATAAGACACACACCTTGCCTCCATCAAATTGAAATTCTGACAGAGGGTTGAGACACCACCATGGATGAACACAGCACTAACCATTACATGATCATAGTAACATGGGATGGAAGAAAGAGTGCTGGATGTAGCACCTTAAGGCCCGAGTTCAAATCTTAACTTTATTGGTGTGTCCTTAAGCAAGTTACTAAATTTTTCTGGACCTCATTTTCCTCATCTGTAAAATGATGAGGTTGGAACAGATGACCTCTGAAGTTCCTCCCAGCTCTAAATCTAAGCTCCTATTACACAATTTAATATGTGATAACCATCCCTATTACTAGTGTGACGTTTGGCTTATGAGAAAGGCACAAAATCAAAGTGTTTTGTGAAGCAGAGTTGTTCAAATCAAATGAGGAGAGTGTCCAGAAGCAACTGGCCAGGTCAGTAAAGCCCATGAGACACTGAAGTGAGGGCTGCTGGGAAGAGGTCAGGCAAGTGAGGAAAAGGGAAAGCAGGCTATCCTGAAATCCCTACCACTGTCCATTAGGTTACCCAATGTAAAACCAGGCAAGAGGGGCATGGAGAGACTCAGACAAGAATCAAGGAAAGCCAATCCAAGATTGGAGCTGAAATGTTCATAAAATGCTCATAAGCAGATGGCTATTCAAACCTGGTTTCCTGAGTCAGGTGTCTAGGACAGAATAGGACTGGACAGGCCTGACCCCAATGCTTTGGCAGCTCATGGCTTGTAGGCCACCAGAATTTTAAAAGGGTCTTAGCTAGGAAAGGCCTGTGAGTATCTCACAAAGAATTACAGGGACTAGGCATTCAAAGGAACCTTTGATACCATCCAATCCAACCAATAACCATCCAAGACTTCCTCCTATATCCCTAATCAGTAGTCCTCAAGACTTCCCTGAAAGACCACCAGGAAGAAGGAATACACTAATTCACAAGGTTCATTCTACTTTCTAATAACTCCAACTATTCATTGTTAAAAGTTCTTTTTTCCTTAGAGGGTGCCTAAATCTGCCCTTCAGCAACTTCTACACAGTTCCCCTAATTCAGCCCTCTGGAGCCAAGCAAAACAAATCTGAAAGCCAGTCATTTCAAAAATTAAAGCTAGTGAACACATCTCCCCATAAGTCTTCTCTTCTTCAAGTTAAATATCTCCAGTTTCTTCAGTGATTCCTTTAAGAGCCTGGTGTCAAGATCTCTTACTATCCTTTCTCTTCCTAGATTCAATTCAACTTGCCAATGCCCTTCTGAAAACATGGTTCACAAAACTGAAGATAGTATGACCCAAATGTGATTTGACCAGGACAGCAGATTCAAAGGACTGTCACCTCCCTAGAATTCAAAATTGTGGATCTCAATGGAGTTGCCATACCCCACTATTTATTCACATTCATACTTTTTTTTTCTCCACACAAACTGTCAAACCAATGCTTCTCCCATCTCATACTTGTGAATTTGATTTTTTTGGTCCTAAGGACGGGACTTTACATTTATCTCTGTTAAAATTAGTCTTATCAGATTCAGTTCATCCTTCAAAACCCTTAATGAATATTGCACAGTACTTAACATATACTTTTCTGTATAACTGTTTCAAAGGTGAAAATCTTGCCCTCTCCCCTGACCTCCAAAAAGACTCTAAGACTAAGTAGCTCTGTAGTAAGGACCATTACCTTCCAATTCTTTTATATTCTCTCCAATACCTAGTATCGTGCTAGGTATGTAGTAGAAGCCTAACAAATCTACCTAAGAAAAATAGGTCCTCATTTTCTAAAGGGCACCTTAATTTCAAAAATAGCCAGTTAAGATTTTCCCAAGATTTATTCTTCCCCAAACCAAAAATTGGGGCAGCTAGATGGCACAGTGGATAGAGTCCCATGCCTGAAGTCAGAAAGACTCCTCTTCCTGAACTCAAGTCTGGATTCAGACATTTTCTAGCCATGTTACCCTGGGCAAGTCACTTCACCCTGTTTGCCTCAGTTTCCTCATTTCTCAAAAGAGCTGAAGAAGAAAATGGCAAACCACTCCAATATCTTTGTGAAGAAAACTCCCAAAGGGGATCACAAAAGGCTGGACATGACTGAAAAATGACTGAACAAGTCAAAGAATGTCATGAAAGCCAGGCACTGTACACAAGGGTAGGTGTGAGGGGGAGCTTAAGAGATGATAAGCCTAAGGTTTGAAAAATGCAGCTCTATTACAGCCTTTTCTTTCTTTTTTTGGAAGCAATCAAGATGAAGTGACTTGCCCAGGGTCACTCAGCTAGCAAATGTCTGAGGGCAGATTTGAATTCAGGTCCTCCTGACTCCAAGGCTGGGACTCTATCCACTGCATCACCTAGCTGCCCCTGCAGCTCTTTCAAAGGGATTGGGCTTCTCTGTAGCCCCACCTGTGAGATACAAGTGACACCTCTTGGAGTTACAGCTAAGAGGATGTTCTATAACCTCGTGGTCTAGGTGAGGAACATCTGGTTAAGCTGACAATCACAAGTGTAATGTTTCCATGACTGGGGAACCTCTCCCCCCCCCTACACTTGCTCAGTATTTTGTCCCTCTCCATCCCCTTCTCTTCCTCCCCTCTTTCCTTGTCTTTACTCCTTTGTCCTCTTTCCTCCTCTTTGTTATCTCCCTCTTTGCCTCCTTCTCCTTCTTCCTCTCCCCCCTCCTTGTGGTGTGGAAGATAGCAGAAGTATCAAACCCCAGTCTTTTGGAGAGATAGCAATGCATTGTATGGGGTCAGGCCAGGTTTGTCCAGTCAATCCAGGGCCATTGTCACAGTTGAGGCTGGGACAGGATAGGGACAAGACCTGATTTTGTTGGCATGGGGATTTCCCAGGGGAAGAAACCATCTCCATCACTACAGACCAGGAGCTTAGTCCCCTGGAGAATTGAGAAATTGTCTAGAGTCGAACAGGTCAGTGTTACAGGCAAGCCGTTGACCCAAGACTTTCCTAGCTTCCAGACCAAGTCTCTAGCAACTACACCATGGCTGCAATTAATAGATGCTCTATTGGTTAATTGATTAACTGCAGCAGACGGTTAAGTGGGGTTGCTAAAGGGAAGAATGTGTAGCCAGGGAAGACAAGTTCAATTCAGAGCACAGCTCTGATGATATCACTCCCCAGCTCATAAACTTTCAATGCCTCCCCATTGCCTATTAAATTAAGTCCAGACTCTGCATTCCTTGCTGAATTAAATCAGACTGTTATTCAAAACCCTTCACCTTCTAACCTTATCCCACCTCCCTATCCAATTTCATCTAAATTGAACTATTTAGTGACTCCCTGTATTTGTATCCCTTGGGACTTTGATCATGCTCTTCCCTCTGCCTGGAAAGTTGTTGCCCCACCCTTTACATCTCTACTTGTTAAAATGCTACCCAACCTTTGAAATTGTCCCTTACCCTCCCCCCACACACACACACCCTTCAGATATCTGCTTTGATTTATGCAATGTATGTATAACACATTGTAAGTTTTAAGGCATTTATATAGATAAAGGTCCTATTCTTATTATCTACCTCAACTGGACTGATGTCTCTATTATCTACATCCCTACCCATTGGTACTTCCCTCATAGAAATTTTCTTATTCCGTATCTTGTTGCACTTTTTAAAAGTCTATGGGTCTATCTGTCTAAGTATTAGTCTATAAACTCATTGAAGGTAGGAATGATGTGTCTTTGTTGCATCCCTTCCTAAGCTAGCATAGGGTGTTGTAACACCACCACAGAGATGCTTGATCGTTATCTGTTAAATTTATTTGAATAGGTAATAGGCACACTGATGAAATTCCCCTGGGAAGTGAAAACGTAAAATCTAGAAAATAACTGTTAAATATGACTAGAGAGAAAAGGATAGAAGAGGGAAGGAGAGAGAGAAGGAGAGACAGAGGCAGAGGGAGAGGGAGAGAGAGGGAGAGGCAGGGGCAGAGGAAGAGGGAGAGAATAAGGAACAACCAAGGGAGGAAACCAGAAGAGAAGGGAAAAAAAGGAGGGAGTAGTCCAAGAGTAAGTATAAAGCACAGACAAAATTCACCAATGAGGGGCATGATGCAGAAATCTAGTGCCCCCCTGTCCAGTAAAGGGCATTAAAACAAATGGAGGCTCCAACATGAGGGAAGACTCTAACTTGCGCACATGCCTTTGGCATAAGCAGCCCCACAGAGATTAGTCACTCAAACACCACCCACCACCCCCACCCTGCCAAGTTTTCTTTCCCAACAGCAGGGACAGGTCTTAGTCCTGAGGGCACAGACAGCCTCGAGGCAAGCACAGCCTTCCAGACACTGACGATGATGAAAAGGGAAAATGGGACAGACGGAGACCTGTGGCATTTCATCAGACTTGTCTTCATTGCTGAGCTATCTTTCCACCTCCTCACAAGTGGTAAGTCATGGCTCAGCTGGGACATTTTTATTAGCCAATTTTTACTTTTCTCCCAAACAAAAAGTCAGGTGA
>NW_027185798.1:14019284-14033776 GCF_028583685.1 Petaurus breviceps papuanus
GTTAAAGCAAGAGCAATTACCCCTCAGACTGGTGCTTGGTCCCCCTACACTCTGCAGGCCAGGAGCTGAAACTGCCATGTGTTGCTGGTTGGCTGTGCAGGTGTCTCAGCAGCTTCTCACCCCGGGGTAAAAGCCACACACTCCCACTTAGTGGTCCCAAAGTCCAGACTGCACTGACCTCTCACTTTGTCTTTCGCATCTATGTGTTGATAAATCTGGAAATGGCCACAGCTGCTGCTGATCTGGAGTCAATCTGACCAGTGGCTGGTCAGGTCCGCCCTGCTGGCTAAAGCCTTGGCATGGGGCTGGACTGGGCTCCCAGAGCACTGGGCTGGATTCCTGCTGACCTGCAGGGCTGTCCTCAGTGGGAGGTTAGTTTCTTGTAATAGGAATGTAAATTTAAAGATCTTTCCTGCCCCTAGGCTAAAGTGCACCTGGAGCCTGGGGTGGCAGGTTTGTTTTTCAGTAGAAACTTTTTGATTGGCCAGTGGGTCCAAAAGGTTGTTACATTCTCTGAGCCAGGAGAAGGCTATATAAGCCCTGATGTGTAGCTTTGTTTGGGGGGCTCACTTTAAGAAATGTTCTGTGATTTGATCAGATGAAACTCTGAAAAGCCGCTGTCCAGAGCCCCCCGGCTTTGAAACCCAGATGTTGTTTGGTATGGATGTAATGGTTGGACAGTTTGGAAATCTGTCTACTTGATCTGTTTCTGTCTTGATAATTCTGTCTGTGTACTTTGAAGTTCGGGGTGCTGACCTTTTTCCCCTGAACTAGGTAAATGATATATGTCTGACTGATTAAAGTAAGCTTGTTAACCCATTTTGAGTTGCTTTCCTTTATCAAAGCAGATCCAAGAACCTGTGTTGGCAGCAAACCCTGAGGACGCTTGGGGTGCTTGCCGCTACATTTCTCTGTGTTATTTTGCGGGTTCTGCAGCTCCAAAGTGTGTTTAGAGTCCCCTTTTTACATGGATTGGGGAGGGTGGAAGCCGGAGCCGCGGGAAGGTCGTGCTTCTACTCTAAACAACTTTAAAAGGCATGTCAAACTGAATTCTGAGTAGGGTAACCAACAAAAAGTCACAGCAAGGCACTTTCCCAGGCCGGGGTAGATTTAGAGGACAGAAAGAGAAGTTTGGAGACCCTGGGATGGGGACTAGCCAGAAGCATGCATGGTGGAAACAACCATGGACCCAGCAGGCGGCAGCAGCACCAGTAGAAATGGCAATACTCAGGGCGCAGGAATGGTAAGGGAACTGAATACCAGGTCAGAAAGAGATTCCAGGGGATCCCTGGGCTAGCACTTGGCAGAAGATCAGGCACCATTTGGCAGCTCTGCACCCACTGCTCAATTCTGCACCAAAATTCCAGGCCAGAGAGGAAAGGTTGGGATTGTGATGGAGCCAGGGTCCTACCTGCAAAAGCAGCAGACCAAAGACCAGAAGAGAAGTGATCAGATTCCTCCCTATCCTACACAGACCTATCTGTGAAAGCAGCAGGAGGATATAAAAGGCTGAAACTCAAGTCAGTTACCCTTCTCACCACCAAGGGGTAAGCAAAATTCAACTCTAACATAAACTCCAAAGTCAAGAAACAGACTGGGAAAATGAGCAAACAACAACAACAAAAACCTGGTTATAAAGAGCTACTGTGGTGATAGGGAAGATCAAGACACAAACTCAGAAGAAGAAACCAACTTGAAAACATTTATAAGCAAAGCTTCAAAGAAAAATATAGGTTGGACACGAGTCCAATAAGTATTATTAGAAGAGATAAAGGGATTTTGAGAGAGAGAGAGAGATTAAAAAAAGATTTATAAAATCAAATAAGAGTAGTAGAAGAAAATTGGGGGGAAACGAAAGCTAGGCAAGAAAATTATGAAAAGAGAATTAACAACTTGGCACTAATTGATTAATTAAATAAAATTAAAATTGGGCAAGTGGAAGCTAAGAACTGGATGAGACATCAAGAAAGAATAAAGAAAAGTCAAAGACTGAAGAAAAAGAAAAAGATGAAGATGTGAAATATCTCATAGGATAACTAACCTGGAAAATAGATTGAGGAAAGATAGTCTAAGACTTATTGGATTACCTGAAAGCTGTGATCAAAAGAGACTCTAGACATCATATTTAAAGAAATTGTAAAAGAAAACTGCCCCCAATATCTTAGAATCAGAGGGTGAAATGGAAATTGAAAGAATTCACCAATCACCACCTGAAAGAGATCCCCAAGTGAAAACTCCCAGGAATATTGTAGCCAAATTTCAGAGTTCCTAGTTTGAGGAGGAAATAAATATTTCAAATATCATAGGCCCACAGTCAGGATCAACAAGATCTAACAGCTACAACTATAAAGGAATAGATGTTTGGTATATGATATTACAAAAGGAAAAAGAACTAGAATTATGACCACGAATAACCTGCTCAGCAAAATGAGTATAGTCCTACACTGGAAAAAAAAATGGATGTTAAATTAAATAGAAAAATTTGCAAGGATTCATGATGGGAAAAAAAAACAGAGTTGAATAAAAAAATACCTGTCATTCAAGCACAAGATTTAAGAGAAGCATAAAAAGGTAAACAGGAAAGAGTAACCCTAAGGAACACAATAAAGGTAAACTGTTTTACATTCCTATGTGGAAAGATGATACATGTAACCCCTAAGAACTTTATCATCATTAGGACAATTCGGAGTCTACTTAGACAGATGACATAAGTGTTTATTATGTCGGGATGATTTAAAGAAAAGAGTTGTTGTTGTTGTTGTTTGTTCCTCACCCTTAAAGAGGACCAATGACATCACAAGGGTAATGTCTTGACTTGTGCATGAATTGGATTGAAGTGAGGAACTGCTTTAAAAAGGGGGTGTGGGGTGAGGAAGAAGGATGCACTGAGAGGGAAAGGTAGAAAAAGAATGGGGGAAATTATCTCACATAAAAGAGGCATGGAAGAAAGAGTCTTTCCAATGGAGGGGGAGGGGAAGGGGGCAACTTTTTTTTTAAGCAATCGGGGTTAAGTAACTTGCTCAAGGTTACACGGCCACTTATTTCTGGGTGTGGTGCTGAGTATCTGAGCCTGGATTTGATCCAGGTCATCCCGACACTGGAGCCAGTACTCTTACTCGCTGAGCCACCTGGCTGCCCCTAAGCAATTGGGGTTAAGTAACTTGCTCAAGGTTACACGGCCAGGTGTTTCTGGGTGGGTGCTAAGTGTCTGAGCCTGGGATTCGATCTCCAGGTCTTCTCAACACTGAAGCCGGTGCTCTTACTCGCTGTGCTACCTGGCCGTCCCTGCGGCAACTCTTGAACTTGATTTTCATCTGAACTTGTTCAAATAATGAAGAATATACATACACACATATGTGTATACATACATACACACAGAGAATTGAGAATAAAAATTCTTCTTACCCGTCAGAGAAGTACAAAGGGGAAGGGGCTAAGAGAAAGGAGTGAAGGTGAAAGAGAGGAAGGTAGATTAAGGGACTTAGTGGTCAGAAGAAAAGCAGATTTTTGAGGAGGAACCAAGGTAAAAAAAAATGAGAATAAATGGAAGGGAATAGGATTGAGGAGAATATACAATTTACAGTCATAACTGTGAACATGGATGAGATGAACTTACCCATAAAATGAAAAAGAACAGCAGAATGAATTAGAAACTAGACTCCAACAATATGTTGTTTACAAGAGACACACTTAAAACAAAGACACACATAGAGCTAAAATAAGTGACTAGAGCAGATTCTATTATGCTTCAGCTGAAATTTTTTTTAAAAGACAGCAAAAAAGATTTTTAAAATCAAATAAGAGCAGTAGGAAAAAATCATGATCTCACACAAAACAAAAGCAAAAATAGATCTATTTAAAACATATAATTAGGGAAACTAAATTTTGCTAATAGACAATGAATTAATATCAATACTGAACATATATGTATGAGATGGCATAGTATCAAAATTTGTGAAGGAAAACTTAATGAGTTACAGGAGGAAATAGTAAAACAATTGGAGGGATCAAATTTATTCCTTTCAGACCAAGATAAATCTAAATGTAAAATAAACATTCTTTTAAGTTAAAGGGGATGAATATAATTTTTTAAAGTTATATACAATAGACCTCTGGAGAATGTTAAATGGAAATGGAAAAGAATATGCCTTTTTTCTCAGCAGTAGCATGACACTTTGACAAAAATTGATGATGTATTAGGGCATAAAAATGCCTAACAAATTCAGAAAAGCAGAAAATATTAAATGAACACTTTTTGTATCATAATGCAATATAAATTGCTGCCAATAAAGAACTTTTGAAACAGATTAAAAATTACTAGGAAAATAAATAATCTAATCCTGAGTGGGCCAAAGAAAAATTATAGAAACAATAAAAGATTTCATTAAAGATAATAAAAACAATTAGACAACATACTAAAATTTGTGGGTTGCTGACAAAGCAGTACTTGGGTAAAATTTATTTCTCTAAACATTTACATAGAGAGGTTTATAGGAAGCAAAGTGTATAATTTTTATTACATAAAATTTAAAACATTTTGCACAAAATCAAAACTAGAAGAAAAGCAGGAAACTGAGGAAATTTTTTTCAGTAAGTTTCTCTGATAAAGATCTCATGTTTCAAATATATAGAGAACTGAGTCAAATATATAAAAATAAGCCATTTCCTAACTGATAAATGGTCAAAGGATATGAACAGGAAGTTTTGAGGGGAAGAAATCAAAGCTACCAATTGTCATACAAAAATGCTCTAAAATACTGATTAGAAAAATAAAAATTAAAATAACTCTGAAGTGCCATCTCACACCCATTAGATTAGCTATGACAAAAAAAGAAAATGAACTGGTAGCAAGGATGTGGAAAAATAAGGGCACTAATGTATTGGTGGTGGAGCTATGAACTAGTTCAACCATATTGGAAAACAATTTGTAATTTGTCCAAAGGGTCATAAAACTGTACATATTCTTTGACCCAGCAATACTGTTTCTAGGTCTCTACCCCCAAAGAGATCTAAGAAAAAGGAAAAGGACCATATGTACAAAAATATTTATAGTAGTTCTTTTGTGGCAGCAAAAACTTGGAAACTGAGGTGATGCCCATCGAATGAAGAATCTTTGAACAAGTATATGAATGTGATGGAATAAAATTGTGTATAAACATGATAAAATGATAGTTTCAGAAAAACATGGGCAGAGATTAACTGACAAAAAGTAAAGTGAGAAGAACCAGGAGAATAATCTCTACTGTAACAGCAATATTATACAGATAATCAAATGTGAAAGACTTAGTAAGCACTCACGATATTACCTCTAGGTAGATAGATAGAAAAATAATGGACTCAGAGTGAAGATTGAAGCATATTTTTTGCTCTTTTTTGTGTTTTTTGGTGAGGGGAGAATATGGCTAATGTGGAAAAATATTTTGCATGATTTCATATGTATAATAGGTATTATGTTTCTTTTCTTCTGAATGGGTGGAAGGGGGTAGAGGGAGTGAGAGAATTTAGATCTGAAAACAAAAATTAAATTAAAAAATCCTGCCTTATAAAACCCAACTTCTAGCTGTATGACTCAACACAAGCCACTTAACAAATCTCTCAGCCTCAATTTCTTGATATGAAATTTCCTTATATAAAAAAGAAAAAAAATTAATATCCCCTACCTCCCAGGATTGTTGTAAGGATCAAATGAAACAACCCTTTAAAGAGCTTTGTAAATCTTAAAACACTATATAAATGCTAGGTGTGATTATTATGATCCCATTGAGATATGACAGCCTGTCTAGTACTTTAGTTATGATTCTCTGCCCCCAAAGTCTTCTCTTCTCCACACTGTACATCCCCAGTCTCTTTGATCCTTTGACATTGCTTTGTGATATTCTAATAATTCTGGCAACCTTCCCCTGAAAATGTTCCAAGCTTTTGATATACTTCCTAACAGATGTCACCCTGAAGTGAGTATGGTGTTTCAGATGGGGTCTGGCCAGGGCAGAGCACCAAGGGAGTATCACTTCCCCTTCTGTGGACTCTGACTCTCACTTATGATGCAGTCTGGAATTCTATTAGATTTCTTGGCTGTCTCATCACACTGCAAGTCATTTGGGGTTCTCTTCCACTGAGAGCCTCAGGCATTTTTCCATCTGAGCTACTTTCTAGCTAAGTCTCCCCCATCTTCTACTTGTGAAAGTGACATTTGGAAACCAAACATAGAACTTTACCAATATGCCTATTAGGTTTCAACTAATTCAGTTCAGACCAGTGATCTAGCCTTCTTTAAGGTCTGATTTTTTTTATGTTTTTTTCTTTTTCTTTTTTAAAAATTGTATTAATTTTGAATTTAAGTACAAAATAGACAAAAAATAAGAACATTATCGTGTACACAGCACAACATAAAAAGACGATTCACTATGAAGCCATGAATTTTCATTTCACAGTTTCAAACTTAGAAAAAATCCCTATATAATAAATGCACTTCATTTTGAAAGCTATCCTCTTTTTCTGTGCTTCCTTCTAAGTTTTCTTTTGTTCTCTGCTGAACAATTTTTTCTCCCTTCCTCCCCACCCTGCCCTAAAGAAAACTAAGGTCTATTTTGGAACTTAATTACTGAAAGTCTTTCATCTATCCCCCAACTTCTAAAAACTGAAAAGCTGAGAAAGGAAACAATGGCACAATGTGAAAGGTCACCAGTTTGGGAGTCAGAGGATCTGGGTTCAAATTAAACCTCTGTCACTTATTACCTTTGAGATCTTGGGCAGGTCACTAGACTCTCTGGTCCTGAGTTCCCTCTTCTATGCAATGTGAGGGTTGGACTAGATAGTCTCCAAGGTCCCTTCTAGATCTAGACCTAGAACCCATTATTTTAAGGCTATCTACATTTTCATTCAAATTGTTAATAAAAAAATGAAAGAACACGAAGCTAAGAATAGATCCATAGGCTTCTCCGCCAAAGACTGCCTTCCTCATCAGCTGACAAAGGCTACTTTAGGATCTGATCATTTAAATTCTCTCTAAATTCACTATACAATGTTATCCTGTAGTCTTAAGGAGAGAATGAGACTTTGTCAAATGTTTTGCTAAAATCTAATTATTATCTACAACAACCTCCTGAATTTACCAGCCTCAGAATATTGTCAAAAATGGAAATAAGGCTAATCTGACATAATCTGGGCTTTGTGCTGCCATGCTGCATACAAATCCTTCCTAAGTGCCCTAGAATTTTTCTAGAATAATATTCTGGGATATGCTTCAGAATATGTTCTAAAATCAAGTTCTCTGGGCTATAGTTTGTTGGCTGTGCCTTTTTCTCTTTTTTAGAAAACTGGAAAGAGAATTACCCTTCTTTAATTCTATGGCAACTCTCCCATTATCTAGGATTCTCCAAAGATCCCTGACATTGGAAAGTACCTTAAAAGTCATGAAGTCCAACTCCATGATTATACAGATGAAGAAACTGAGACCCAGAGAAGTCAATTGACTTGCCCAAGGTCACACAGGTAGCAAAAAACAGACGTATGATTTGAACCAAAATCCCCCAACTCCAAATTCACTATATTATTATAGTATGCCTTGTTATCTTCTTTCTCAGAATTTTTGTATCTTTCAGAAGCTGAGGGATAGACCACAGACTCTGGATAAGATTCAGAATCCAAAAAAGACCTTAACAGGCTAGAACAATGGATAAAATTCAATCAGATGAAATCTAACAGGTATAATTGCAAAGTTCTATACTTATATTCAGCAATCACACTCGCCAGTTCTTTCCATGGCTTCAGATGTTGCTTGTGTGAGCCTGGGGAATCAAATTCATGGAGAGCTGCCTAATGGTAAGACACCTCTTGGTTAATGCTCTTACCATTTCATTGCTTAGTCTAGATTTTGACTCCTTATTCATGATCTTTGCTCTGTCTTTCCTGGTCCCAAGCCCATTCTCCTTGGCTTAAAAAATAGCATCATCCCATCCACCCCATGCATTCGTATCATCCCATATTCCATCTTCTTTTTTCTCCCATCATGGCTTCCAAATTCACATCCTTAAAATTCATGAACAACTTCAGCTTGTTCTGAGATCCATCTCTGCTGACATTATTGCTACAGAGATATGATGTTATTTTGCATCAATTTTCTTGCTACATCTTTCATCTTATATACATGTCTTCCTTTCTTCATTTAAAGGTTTTTATTGATATCTTTTCATCTTTATATTACTTTTATTTCCAAATATATCCCCTCTCTCCCTTACAGAGTTATCCTTTGTAACAAGAAACATGAAAAGTAAGAGAAAGGGAAGAAATTAATTCATCAAAATTAACCTATATATCAGCTAAGTCTGTGATTTTTTGTACTCATAACCTTCTATCTTTCAAATGAAGATAGAAAGATGGATTTTCTCATTTCCTCTTCAAGAACAAGCTCAGTCATTATAATTGTATCAACTTCAGGGGTTAACTGTTGTTTTTGTTTTTTCCCTTAACACTGTTCCAATCATTGTGTATGTATGTCTTTCTTAAAAATCTGAATTGTTCAATGAGTTTCCTGTGCATGCACATCACAATTTTTCAGCAGTACCCCTTCCCCTTTCTTCTTCCCCAAATTTCTATTCATGTCTTTTATTTTTGAGAGCCTCCCATTTCTCTTAAGTTAACCTCCCCACAAAGGTCATAGTATCCTACTTATTTTCTTCTATGAATTATTTAAAATCCAATCCTTTAGGGGGTGGAATCAAGATGGTGGAATAGAAACAAGACTTCTGCAGAGCTCCCACACCCACTTCCTCCAATACATGTAAAAAATGACTCTAAACAAACTTTGAACTCACAAAATGACACAGAGAAGCTAACCTCCTACTGAAGACAGCACAGCAGGCCAGCAGGAAGTGGCCAGAGCAGCGTGTTGGGAGCCAAGCCCAGCCCCCCATGAGCCTGAGGTTTTAGCCTCAGGGCAGCCACAACTAGCTGGCCAGCTGGAGGGACTTCAGATCACCAGCAGCTGTGGTGGTTTCCAGAATTATCAACCCATAGATCCCAAGGACAAAGTGAGAGGTCAGTGCAGTGTGGACTTTAGGACCTGGGAGTTTGGGAGTGAGGTCCGGCCTTTGCCCCCAGGGCGAGAAGTGGCTGAGGCATGGAGGACAAGTAGCTACTGCCATGTGATTGCTTCAGAGTTCCGGGCCTGCAGATTGTAGGGAGACCAAGTGACCAGTGTAAGGGGTAATCATTCTTGCTTTAACGTGCTTGGATCTGGATCACAGTCTGGGGTGGAGGGACAGGGGTGTGTGACCAGTGTGTCAGAGTGTGTAGAGGCTTCTGAGAGGGCAGCCAACTAACAGCTCTAGCAGCTGAGAAAACCCCAGCAATTGGGACAAAGCTCCCCCCTCTGCTAGTAGAGTTCTACTGTGGGAAAAAGCTCAAAAGTCAAGTAATTTAGTGGCAACATAAGGAAGCAAGGAAAATACAGCAGTCTGACTTTGGATTCCTGTTTTGGGGACAAAAAGGATCAAAACATGGAAGAGGAGGAAGACAGAAAAGTCAGAACTTCTGTACAAAGCTGCAAGAAAAGAATAGGCTGCTTACAGGCCACAGAGGAGCTTAAGAAGGATTTTGAAAACCAAATAAGAGAAGTGGAGGAAAAATTGGGAAGAGAAATGAGAATGATGCAAGAAAATTATAAAATGAGAGTCAACAACCTGACTGAGGAAAATAGAACCTTAAAAATAGACTAACTCAAATGGCAAAAGAGGCTCAAAAAGGCAATGAGGAGAAGAATGCCTTAAAACGCTGAATTTTCCAGATGGAAAAAGAATCTCAAAAGCTCACTGAAGAGAACCATTGCTTCAGAATTAGATTGGAGCAAATGGAAGCTAGTGACTTTATGAGAAATCAAGATACTATTAAACAGATCCAAACAAATGAAAAAATAGAAGGCAATGTGAAATATCTCATTGAAAATGACCATTGACCTGGAAAATAGATCCAGGAGAGATAATTTAAAAATTATTGGACTACCTGAAAGCCATAATCAAAAAAAGAACCTAGAAATCATCTTTCAAGAAATTCTCAAGAAAAATTGCCCTGATGTTTTAGAACCAGAGGGCAAAATAGAGATTGAAAGAATCCACTGATGACCTCCTGAAAAAGATCCCGAAAGAAACCTCCTAGGAATATTATAGCCAAGTTCCAGAATTCTCAGATCAAGGAGAAAATATTACAAGAAGCCAGGAAGAAACAATTTGAATACTCTGGAAAAACAATCAGAATAACACAGGATCTGGCAGCTTCTACACTGAGCGATTGAAGGGCTTGGAATATGATATTCTGGAGGTCAAGGGAGCTGGGATTAAAACCAAGGATCACCTACCCAGCAAAACTGAGTATCATGTTTCAGGGGAAAATATGGTCATTCAATGGAATAGAGTATTTTCAAGCATTCTTGATGAAAAAACCAGAGTTGAACAGAAAATTTGACATTCAGATACAAGAAGCAAGAGAAGCATGAGAAGGTAAACAGGGCAAAGAAATCATAAGGAACTTATCAAAGTTGAACTATTAACATTCCTACATGGAAAACTGATAATTGTAACTTATGAAACTTTTCTTAGTATGAGAATAGTTGAAGGAAAAAGAAATGTGTGTGTGTATATATATGTGTGTGTGTATACATATATAGGAGGATATATGGGTGTATGAACACATATGTGAATGTGTGTATATATGTGTACAGGTATACATAGACAGAGGGCACAGGACAATTTGAATAGGAAGGGATGATACTTAAAAGGTGAAATTAAGAGGTGAGAGAGGAATAAAATGAGAGGAGATGGGGAGAGAGAATGGGGTAAATTAAATCATATAGAAGAGACAAGGGAAAACTGTTATAGTGGAGGGGAAGAACAGGAAGGCAAAAGGGAATGAATCAACCTTATTCTAAATTAATTTGGCTTAGGGAGGGAATGACATACACAGGAGAATAGGGGGAAAGGGGATGAGAGGGGGGATGATGGAAGGGAGGGCAGGCTGGGGGGGAGGGAAGTTGGAAGCACCCACTTTTGAAAAGGGACAGGACCAAAGCAGAGAATAGGACAAGTGGGGGGCAGGATAGGATGGAGGGAAATATTGTCAATCTTTCACAATATATCCACTATGGAAATGTTTTGCATAGCTACATGTACAACCTATATTGAATTGTTTATCTTCCCAGTATAGTGGGTGATGAGGGAGGTAGAGAAAAAATCTGGAATCCAAAGGTTTAAAATCAAATTTTTAAAAATATATTAATATTATTATTATTATTTTACATGTAACTGGAAAATAAGATATACAGGCACTGGGGCATAGAGATCCACTGTGCCCTACTGGAAAGTCGGCGGGGGGTAGGGAGGGAAGGGCGGAAATGGAGGAAGATATGGGAGTGAGTAGATTTGGAGAGGGGATATTCAGTGGGATTGCTGTTTGGGGGTGGTGGGTTGGGGGAAATGGGGAGAAAATTTGTAACTCAAAATCTTGTGGAAATGAATGATGTAAACAAATAAATAAATGAAATTCACTCTTTCCAAATCTTGTTTGCAGGTCAGAGTATTTCTGGAACCCCTCTCCCCCATCTCAAATGCAATAAAGAAGTCATCACTTTCTGCCCCAGTTTCCATCCATTCAAATTCAGCACTAATTTTTCCTTATTGGTCAGAATTGGACTCAGAGCAACGCCTTCTTCCCCAAACGTCTGCAGCCCTAATCTTTCTCTTGACCTCTAGTTTTGTATCTCCAGGTAACTATTGGATGTCTCAAACTAGATGTCCTATAGACATTTTAAACTCAAAATGTCCAAAACTGAACTCAATTCACCCCCACCTTGCCTCTTCTTTCTCCCCTTTCTCCCAGTCATCCAGGCTCACAAACTATGTGTTATCTTCAACTCCTCACTCTCTCTCATCCCCACATATTCAATCACTTGCCAAATTCTGTCGATTCTATCTTAGGAACATCTCTTGTAGGGCCTCCTCTCCTATGATGTGGTCACCACCCTGGTGGAGGCCCTCATCATCTCATTCTTGGCTACTGTGGATCTGCCTGCCTCAAGTTTCACACCACTCCGATCCATCCTCCAATTAAATTAGCTATCAAGTTGTTCTTCTTAAAGCATGGATTTAACTCTCTCTCTCTCTCTCTCTCTCTCTCTCTCTCTCTCTCTCTATCTCTCTCTCAGTCTATCGCTAGTTCCTTCTTTTCTGTCTGTTTTTGTTTCTTTCTGTCTGCCTCTGTTCGTTCTTCCTCTCTCTGTCTCTCTCCCTCTCTCTGTCTCTCTCTCTCTCTGTCTCTCTGTCTGTCTGTCTGTCTGTCTGTCTCTCTCTCTCACACACACACACACACACACACACATACACACACACACTCAAACTCCAGTGATTTCCTATCAGCTTTTGGATAAATTTCAATCTTCTATTTGGCATTCAAAGCCCTTCATAACCAACCCTCCTCCTACCATTCCAGTTTTATTACCCTTTACTCCCTACCTTTTATCCTGCGATCCAGTGTCAATGGCTTCCTTACTGTTCCATGCACAAGATATTCCATCTCCCAACTCAAGGCATTTTCACTGGCTCCCTCCCATGTCTGCGATTCTCTCCTTCTTCATCTCTGTCTCCACCTCCTTGGCTTCCATCAAGTCCTAGCTAAAATTTCACCTTGTTTCCTAGCCCCACTCCACGTCAGAATCTCTCCTCCATTGATTATAACCATTTATCTTGTGTAGATCTTTTTCACATGTAGTTATTTGTATGTTGTCTCCCCCATTTTATTGTGAACTCTACGGGACAAGAAACATGTTTTTATTCCCAGTGCTTAGTGTCTAGTACATAGAAGGTGCTCAGCAAATGATCGTTAACTAAGATCTCTATTTTATTTAAATTAATGTTCCATTGTTGCCTTTGCTTTTTTATCTCGGTCATTCCTAAATATACCACTCAAAGAGCCCTCCTTCATAATATAGGAAAATAATCAAACAGAACCAACAGACACAATAATTATTCCTGACAACATATGCATTATTCAATATCCATAGCCCCCCCCACTTTTTCAAGGAAAGAAGGTGACCAAGACTGGTCACTTTGCAAGAACAGAGTTCAGGGTTTTGTTTTCATGTTCTTTTTATTTGCCCCATTCAAGTCATTATGTATGATATTTTCCTCATTCTTCTTATTTCATTTTGCATCAGTTCATACAAATCTATTCCTGTTTCTCCCACTTCTTCCTATTTGTCATTGCCTAGAATCATAGGATCAAAGATTGAGAGTGGGAGGGGACCTCAGAGGCCATCTGTCTACCCCCCCTCCTTTTACAGAAGGCAAAACCTGGGCTTATAAAGGTTAAGAGTCTTGCCAAAGGGGGCGGCTAGGTGGTGCAGTGAATAGAGCACAGGTCCTGGAGTCAGGAGGACTTGAGTTCAAATCCGACCTCAGACACTTAACACAAAAACTAGCCATGTGACCTTGGGCAAGTCACTTAACCCCAATTGCCCCCCAAAAAGGCAAAAAAAAGTCTTGCCAAAGGTCACCCAGGTGGCAAACATCAGAGCTGTGATTTGGATCAATATCCTCTGACTCCAAACCCAGTGCTTTCCCTCTCTGCCCCACAGAATTTCCACAGAAATATTCCATCACATTCATATAACACAATTTCAGAGAATCATAGAATTTAGAGCAAGAAGTGACTTCAGAGGTCATGGAGGCCAATATCCTGCTTTTAAAAAAGAAACAACCAAGGCATCGACCTTCCTCACCATCCCTCTTTCAAAGCACAAATGAGAACACCCCCAAATGTGCATGTCTTCATCACTTAAATAGCAAGTTCCATTTGAAAGAATTGTTTTCTTTTTTTTCCTTTTCTGTGTTTTTTTGGTTGTTGTTCGTTTCAGAGTCTTGATTTGCAAGGAGAAGTGCACAGGACGGGTTTTAGCTGTTAAATGACTTTTTGTTTAAATAGTCTTCTAAGATGTTTCAGTGAATTTGCAGAAACATCAACAGATCAGATTTTGGCAAAAAAAAAAAAGGAAGTGGTAGACATGTTTGTTCAGCTGTTCCCTAATCAATGGGCAGTCACTTTGCAGTTTTTTGTTAGTATGAGAAGAGATGCATGGATATTTTGTTATATATGGGTAGAAGCTTCTCTATTTTAAACAGGGTTGATTGTGTTTATCTTATTTAAACTCCAGGTCTCTCTTTGTTGTCATGATGACATCATGGTCTGGCCCCAGAGAATAGGAAAAGTCACAAGAGATGGGAGATGGGGCAGACAGAGGACAGACAAGACATTACTTTAGTATGACCCAGAGAGCTCAGGAACAAGCCCAGTATGAGAAGCAAGTTTTCTTCTGCTCTGTAGAAAGAGCAATTTCTACAACACACACAGAGAAAAAGAGACAGAACAAGAGAGGAGAGAGAATGAGAGAGAGACAGAGAGAGAGAGAGAGAGAGACAGAGAGAGAGAGACAGAGAGAGAGACAGAGA
>NW_027185798.1:14033876-14052106 GCF_028583685.1 Petaurus breviceps papuanus
AGAAGAGAGGAGAAGGGGGGAGATAGAAAGGAGAGGAAAAGAGAGGAAAGGAGAGGAGAGGAGAGGAGACCAGAGGAGAGGAGACCAGAGGAGAGGAGACCAGAGGAGAGGAGAGGAGTCTAAGCTTAACTCTGGAGTAGAGATAAGAAAATATACTTCCCTTCCTTTTTTTAGGGACAAGGGACTATGACTATGAAATACTGCTAGACTCAGATGATATGTCAATTTTATTGGGCCACTTTAAAAAAAATCATCATTCTATTCCTTGTTATAGGGAATGAAACCATCCCCCGGGTACAGGGTAGTGTAGAGAAAGAGATATATTCAGAAATGAAGATAATGTTAAAACAAAAACTCTTAATACAATTTTTAAAAGAAAAACAAATCACATTTCCCTTCTGTCCCTTCCTAGCAGACTTTCTCAACTGACCTCACAGAAAGAAAACCAGAACGGCCAACAGGCTTTGGAGAGAGGCACATTCATCTCCATGAGCTTTGCCAAGAGCAGAGACTTTTCTAGCATCAAACTGAGGATACCCACTGGCAGGCTACAGTTATTTCCAGGCCAGCAACTCTCCTACCAGGACTTCTGCACATCACCCTAATTAACTGAATTATTCATCAAGCCAGTTTGGAAAATGCTCAGCTCAGCAGGCCTGAAGCCTGCAGGGGCAGTTCAGTAGGAAGTACTGTGTTAGACTGAAAGGAGAATACAGGTTCAAATCCCACCTTTGACTTTACTATTTCTGTGACCCTCATCAAGTGGCCTGATTAGAAGCCATCTTTGTAGAACTGGGTGTTGAACCAGATGGCCTCCAACATCTTTTTCTGCTCCAAATCTGTGATTCTGTGAATCAGGGGTATTGGGATTCAGTGAAATGCACACAGAGCACAAGGCAGGGGCAAAAGTCAAAGAGTATACACCTACAAGAACAAGTAGGTGGTACAGGGGCTAGAGTACTGGGCCTGGAGTCAGGAAGACTCATTTTCCTAAGTTAAAATACAGCCTCAGACACTTCATAGCTGTGTGACCCTGGGCAAGTCACATAACCCTGCTTGTCTCAGTTTCCTCATCTGTAAAATGAGCTGAAGAAGGCAATGGCAAACTATTTCAGTGTTTCTACCAAGAAAACCCCAACTGGGGTCATGTAGAGTCAGACATGACTGAAAAATAATTGAACAACACAACTCAATTCAACTCAATGCAAATCTACTGCTGTGCACAAGGACAAAAGAGGACATAGGTTGGGGCATGGGAGAATATATAGTTTGAAATTGAAGATACAAATATAGTTTAATCAACAAACTAGAAAAGAGTCTAAGAGTTTACCTTTAGACAGAAAGGATTAGGATACAGAATTCATAGAAAGTTCCCAAACCCATCCATGAATCAAAGATGGTTGTATATGTGTTTCAGTCACCTCAGAGTCCCTGAATCTGGCCCCAACATTCTACAGATGAAAAGTCTGAGGCCTAGAGAGAGGAGGATACTTGCTCAAAGTGCCACAAATAGCATCCTATAAGTGTCCTTTAACTCCACACCCAATGTTTCTTGACCTAAGTTATGCTACCTCTATATTCAACCAAACCCACACACCCAGAACACTGTGGAGAGAGCAGCCTGACACTAGTTAAGGCCAAGTCATGAACTCTCTAGGTCTCAGTTTCCCCCTCTGTAAAATGAGGGAGTTGGATTGAATGACTTCTAGGTCATTCCTAGTTGCAAATTTGTGATACTGTAATTCCTGGGCCTCAGTTTCCTCACCTATAAAGTTAAGAACTTAGAATTGATGGCCCCATATATACTGTGAATACATTGCATGAGCCCTCAGCCTACTGGAAATTAACTTTTTTGAAGCGGCATTAAATAAACAAAAACAACATCTTCATTTAGATGACACATTATAATTACAAGCACTGTACACCCACTTCTCTTTATGGCTTCATGACAATTCTGTGAGGTAGGTACTGTCAACCCTGTTTTATAGATATGAATACCGAGACACATAGAAGGCATCATTCAGTTAATCAGGGGAAAACCAGGATTTGTTTCCAGGTTGTCTCTGAGTCCAGGGTTCTTTATCTCATAGTATACAATCACTTGATTTCATTGCACTCCCCAAACTACCTTGAATCCATTTTGTATATATGTAGAAGCTGCTTCCCCCATTAGAATGTAAGTTCATTAAGGATAAGGATTGTATTAATTTTGTCGCAGTATATCCCTAGTTTAACATGGGAACTGACCCAAAGTACACACTTCTGTGGCTTGATTGCTTCATTAAAAGAATACAAATTTCATATATCAAATTTAATTTTCTCTTGAGGCATTCATCAAAATAGAGCAGTGTGGTGGAACAAGGATTGGATTTAGAATCTGAAGACTTGTCTTGGTCTATTTGCCCACATTCTACATCATCTGGGATGTTCCTGAGGAGAAGGCAATAGCAGAAGTAAAGTGACTTGTCTATTGGCCCCCAGTTAGGAAGTTTTAGAGACAGGATTTGAATGCAGGTCTTCCTGATGCCACTTTCAGTTTTCTAGTCACTATGTCTTTATGTGGCCTCTGCATCAACATGCCAGGTGTTCTGGTTTGGTAGAATACAGAGAGAGAACTATGTAATTGAAAGAGCACTGTGTGTATCATCAGAGGACCCAGGTTCAGATCAGGGAATTAGACTAAATGGCCTTGGAGTTCCTTTCAAGTTCTAATTCTATTGTTCTATTATACCTTAAGGGTACTAGAAGGATCCCTAGATTCTACCAAAGCATGGATTAGAGTTTTTATTCTAACCTATGATAGAAACTAAAACTTATCACATAAGTTTCCCCAGGAAACAAAGATGCCACTATTGAAAGGAATTCACAGTGCCTGTCTGTCTGCCCTAACCGTCAACACCAATGTCGCCATCCAAGGGGACTCCTGTTTTTGCTGATGCTCTCATCTGTTCTCAGGGAGTTTGGGGTGGTTGAGGTGGAGGGGAAGGTGGAGAACAGGAGTAGGAGGGACATTTGTTAGTGAATGCACAGCAGCCAAGCAAATGGCATGTGATGAATGACCCTAACAAAAGTACAAGTTCATGTATATTTCCATGAGCTGTCAAAAATCAGCTGCTGCAGCCACCTCAAGCCCCAAACTGCAAACATTTGAGGGTCTCTGGTTTCTTCAAAAGTCATCTCATCTCTTTTACAGGGAATAGCATTGGGCTGAGCACAGGAAAGAGAAGCCCACTCAAGACATATATTCTCACAACAGTGTGACAAGTGACCTAGAAATTTAAGCCTTTTCCCCTTGGAGATTATTTAAAGATAAGGCATGGGGTGGAGAACAAGGAAAAGGAAAGTCCTGTTGTCTCTACCCTGGTCAGGTCCCACCCAGAGTATAAGCAGAAAAAAGCACTGGGAGGATATGGAAAATCTGGAGTCTGTTTAGAAGAAGGTCACCAAATGGTGACAGGAGGAGGGATTAGAGGCTTTACCATCCATGGATCAGGTGAAAGGACTGGAAATGTTTAAGCCTGGAGAAGAGAAGACTTTGGGGGACCTATCTTTAAGTACTTGAAGTAGTATCATGAGGGGAAAAGAATTATATACATTTTACTCAGTCCTAGACAGTAGCACTAGTGGGTAGAAATTGAAGATGGGGGTGGCCAGGTGGTGTAGCCCGGCATCGAGAGACTGGGGATCAGTTCCAGCCTCAGATACTTGGCACCCACACAAAAAATAACTGGCTGTGTAACCTTGAGCAAGTTACTTAACCCCAACTGCTTTAAAAAATAAAATAAAAGAGAAATGGCAGACAGATCTTGGTTCTATATCCATATCTGACAGGCAACTAGGTAGAACAGTTGGGCTTGGAGTAAGGAAGACCTGATATGAAGTTCAGACACTTACCAGCTGGGTAATCCAGAACAAATCACTTAACTTTTGTCTGCCTCAGCTTCCTCATCTATAAAATGGAGATAATAATATCACTTTACTACCTCCCAGGGATATTGTAAGAATAAAATGAGGTAATATTTGTAAAGTGCTTTGTAAGCTTTAAGGTGCCAAATAAATGCTATCTGTTGTTGTAATTACCATCACCGTTATTATTCAAAACTGTCCAAAAGTGTAATCAGCTGCCCCAGATAAAACTACCTTCAACATCACAAGGTCTTCAAACAGGGACTGACTGGTTTATGGAGAATTCAGACAAGAAAGGTGCTCACGTGGAGGTCAGAAGAAGTGATACCAAGACACTCCCAGTGTCTCTCTGAAGAACTCTGGAATCAATCCCATGACATGGCAAACATTGCCAAAGAACCACCCAGCATGGCATACTCAGATCAAATAAGGTGCTGTGCTCTATAAGCAAATCAGAATTGCAGCAACTCCAAAGAAACATGAGATGCACAAATTGAGAGACCTCTCCACTCCAAATGCTCTTGTGGACTATTTGTGCCCGACCTGTGATTGAGCATTCTGAGTTCCTATTGGTCTTATCATCCATAATTGGACACACTGCACCTTAACTCCAATATAAGGATGTCATTTTCTTGGAGAACAAAGTTTAACAACCAAGCATGTCAGAGATGCTGTTCAAGGAGGGGACTGGATGAAATGACCTCTGAGGCTGTTTCCAACTATTCTTTGTCTTTCAAGGGTCTAGGTCAAATTTTCTGCTTTCTGTATACCCTATATGGTCTATCCCGGTGCTATCCACATAGCAGGTGCTTAAATGTTTGTGGGATGAACATTTCACCCCAAAGCAGCAGGAAATGCAGGTTAAGCATATTAAGGCACTTCCTGAGAGAGAACCCAGCCAGTCACTGGGTGATTTTGAGAGGCCCCAGGGCCCCCAGTCACAAGTTCTTTCAAAACCGGATAGGCTCTCATTCTCACAGCAGGGGAATCAATTAAATGCCTTCCACAAGACTCCAAAGCCCTGGGGCTTCTTAAGTCCTTGGACTTTAATTTAAAATGCATTTGGAAACCTAGTCACTTTTAGGGGGAGGGGAGGGGAGAGGAGGGGAAAGGAGGGGAGGAGCAACTGATTTGAGAGACCTAGGAGGTCAACCTCATAGAAGGAAGGCAAGCTGAAATGATTGTGATTGGCTTGACCCCCAGGGAACCACCCCATAGTTAATGTCAACATAGTTACCATGAAGAGCCCACAGGAGCCAGTGAATGTTGGCGAGGCAGGGGGAAAATTGTCTTCTATCCAGTGCTACTGGAGGGTCCATCTTTTCCAGTTCTGACCCAGAATTTATTCTGAGAAAGGCATCTTTTACCTTTTTGTAATATGTTTAAGATTAAAGCCTTTTGGAGAGCCGTATTTATATTTTATATTCTTTCTTAACTTCTTACTGCAATGGGATGCATTCAACCACATGGTTATCTGAGAGACTTGCTGGGTCAGGGCACAAAACTAGAACATGACAATGGAAAAGTATATATATATATATATATATACGTGTGTGTATGTGTATATATGTATATGTGTATATGCTCCTTCACTGCCCATTGTGTATGTGTATATATAATATATATGGCTATACTTACAGACACACATACACATTTATATAATGCTGTTTGTGTATATATTCATATACACATACACCCATATACATTATACATATATACACATACATATAAATAATACACATATAAATACATGCACATATATGTCTGTGTGTATATACACACACACATATGTATACATATACATGTGACAGTAAAGGAGCATTTATATCAGGGATCTATACTGGGAGATAAGAAACAAACTGAAGTTTGGGTGATGATCCATGAAGGGAAAAACCAGAAGTAAGACATGCTTCAGAACACCTGACTGTTCAGGAACAATGCATAAAACTTGCATGGAAGTTATAATATTATAGGGGTCATGGAGGGGACAGTTGTAACTATCTGGACGCTTGATTGTTGTTCTCCTACCTACAAAATATCTAATGAATTCTTGACTTGCTTTGATAAGTGCATTCTCTAAAAGATGAAGAAAGGGATAAAGAAAACAACTATTTGGGGTCTAAATTTGACCAGTAAGAAAGAACTGTGCCAAAACCCAGATGAGACAAAGTGATAGTTCCACATTCAAATTCATGATATGGAAGAATAAGAAAAAAAATCTAGCCATAATTTGACATAGTCCTAGGTTTGTAGATATATGCAAAAATGGATAATAATCCTAGAAGTTTGGAGGAAAAAAATTGTAGTCCTAGGAGTGCAAACTTCCAAAAGTTCAAATAAAGAATAGGTAAGATACTATCCCCTAGGATTGATTCTTTGTAGAGGACTTTTTTCAAGATAAATAGGAAAGTCTTAAAAATAACATTATGATGATGCAAACAAGAATGAGGAAGAAATCAAGTAGAAAACAGGAAAGACATTTAAAAAGACAGATGGAGATGGAGAAGGAACTCAAAGAAAAATATTTTTTAAATATTTTTTTACATCTTTTGGTCTATTGTATTTCTAGATACATTCTCTACCTCATCTTCTCCTCACCCCCAGACACACCATCCAGAGCACTACTGCCTTGTATGAGAAAGAAAAACCAATACAGCTAAAAAGAAAAGTACAGCTAAAACAGCAACCACAGAGTATGCAATATTCTGCACCTGTAGTCCCCTGCTTCTGCAATAAAAGATAAGAGTAAGATAGAAACAAAGACAATTGGAGGTTGGGTGGGGAGGAGAGTATGTGTTTGTGTGTGTGTGTGTGTGTGTGAGTGATATTTCTTCATGTATCCCAAGGTACAAGCCTGGCCTCAGTTACAAATAGCATTCAGCTTCACTATTTACATGTTTAAAAGTCATATATAGAAGATGAAAACAATGATTATGAAGAATAAATATAATAAATAGCATGGTCTTATGAGGCATCTAACACTGGGATTTTTAGGTACAATGGTTGGGTGAAAGGTGACTGTGGTACCCAATTCTCCTGCATGGAGTCCAGAAAAGATCTAAAAGTTGCAACAGGTAATAAAATGGTAGGAAAATCCACAGAGAAACTACAGAAAGCACTTTTATCTGCCCTAGGACTCCCAAAACCCCAAACCAAACCAAAACAACAACAACAACAACAACAACAACAAAACAAAGAGAAAATGACAAGCCTGCAGGATACTTCCACCATAGAAGCTGGTGTCAGAGCTTATAAATAAACTAGAAGCCTGTTAGAACTAGAACCAGTGAATGTTACCAGACTAACTGAAATTGGCAGTGATCTGTGGTCAATGGGGCTTGAAGACCAAAGTGAGGGAAGGAGAGAAAGCCATAATGGTATCAGAAGTCAAATACTAGAAGTCCACCACACTCCAGCCTGAGATGCTCTAAAGATCTTTTTAAATATAAATATAGATTGTAAAATACTTCCCAGTTACATATAGAAAATTTTTAATATTCGTTTTTAAAATTTTGAATTTAAGATTTTCTTCCTCCTTCCACCCCTTGAGAAGAAAAGCAATACAGTATTGACTATATGCATGAAGTCATGCAAAGTATATTTCCATATTGGGCATGTTGCAGAAGAAATCACACACGCAATTTTTTTTTTTTAAAGAAAAGCAATGCTAGGAAAAAAATATGCTTCAATATGCATTTAGAGTTCATTAGTTCTCTATCTGGAGGTGAAGAGCATTTTTCATTATAGGTCCCTTGGAATTATCTTGGATAACTGTCTCAACCAGAGTAGTTATGCCCTACAGTTGGTCATTGCTACAATATTACTGTTACTATGTACAGTGCTCCTCTGGTTCTGTTCACTTCACTTTGCATCAGTTTATGTACGTCTTCCCACACTTTTCTGAAACCATTCTGCTCATCATTTCTTACAGCATAATAGTATTTCATCACAATCATATACCACAACTTTTTCAGCCATTCCTCAAATGATGGTCATCCCCTTGATTTCCAATTCTTTGCCACCACAAAAAGAGCTGCTATAAATATTTTTGTAAATTGGAAATTATGGGGAGGTTCATCAATTGGGAATGGCTGAACAAACTGTGATACAAAAATATGATTGAATATTATTTTGCTATAAGAAATGATGAGCAGGCAGATTTTAGAAAAAACCTGGAAAAATTTATATCAACTGATGCAAAGTGAAGGGAGCAGAACCGGGATGGCACTGTACACAGTAACAGCAAAACTGTATGATGATCGACTGTGAATGATTTAGTTATTTTCAAAACAATTCCAAAGGATGCATGATAAAAAAATAACATCCACCTTCAGAGAAAGCACTGATATAGTCTGAATGCATATCTGAATGCATGCTATTTTTCCCTTTTTTTGTGGATTTTATTTTTTATATATGTTTTCTGTCACAACATGACTAATACAGAAATATATTGTGCATGATTGCACATGTATAACCTATATCAAATTGCTTACCATTTCAGAGTGGGGTAAGGGGAGGGAGAGAATTTAGAACTCAATTTCTTTTTTAAAAATTAATATTAAATTACTTTACATTTAATAGGGAACAAATAAAATATTATTTAAAGCTAAAATAAGGTCCTTTTTTCTTTTCTTTAATCTCTTTGAGATACAGACCTAATATGATACGGCTGGGTAAAAGGGTAATTGGGCATAGTTCCAAATAACTTTTCAGAATGGCTTGATTAATTCACAATTCCACCAACAGTACATTAATTTCCCAATTTTCCATATCCCCTCCACCATTTATTATTGTCCTTTTCTGTCACATTAGCCAATCTTCTAGTTGTGAGGTGGTCATTTGTATTTCTCTAATTAATAGTGGTTTTGAACATTTTTCCATGTGACCACGTATAGCTTTGATTTTTTTCTCCTGAAAACTTCCTATTCATATTCCTTGATCATTTATCAATTGGAGAATTGCTCTTATTTTATAAATTTGATGCAGTTCCCTATAATTTTGAGAAATGAAGCTTTTGTCAGAAAAAGTTGCTGTAAAATTTCCCCTCAGTTTCATGTTTTCCTTGTAATTTTGGCTGCATTAGTCCTGTTTGTGCAGAAGCTTTTTAATTTTGTGTAATCAAAATTATCCATTTTACTACCTGTGGTTATATATCTCTTATTTGGTCATAAACTCTTTTCTTATCCATAGGTCTAACAAGAATATTGTTCCATGTACCCCTAATTTACTTATGATATTACTTTTTATGTCTAAATCATTTAACCATTTTTTAAATTTTATCTTCGTATATACAGTGAGAGATGTTGGTCTATGCCTAGTTTTTTTTTTTTTATTTTGGTGCTTGTTTGTTTGTTGGTTTGTTTTCCAAACTGCTTTCCAATTTTTCCAGCAATATTTGTCAAATGGTTAGTTCTTACCCTAAAAACTTGGATCTTGGGGTTTATCAAACACTAGATTACTATGGTCATTATTTTTTATTGTGTATTGTGCACCTAGACTACACTTTTTCTTAGCCAATACCAGATTATTTTCATGATAACCAATTTGTAATATAGTTTGAAATATGAGGACAACCAGGTGGTGCATTTGAATACAGCACTGGTCCTGTAATCAGGAGGACCTGCATTCAACCTGGCCTCAGACATTTGACACTTACTAACTGTCTGACTCGCTGTAAGTCACTTAACCCCAACTGCCTCACAACCCACCTAAAAAAAACAAACACTCCTCCCCCCCAAAAAAGAAGAAAACTGTTATGGCCAGGCCACCTTCCCTCACATTTTTTCCCCATTTATTCCTTTGATATTCTTGACTTTTTGTTCCTCCAGTTGAATTTTGATATGATTTTTTCTAGCTCTATAAAATAATTCTGTGGTAGCTTCATTGGTATGTGATTGAATAAGTAAATTAAATTAGGTAGATTTGTTGTTTTTATTATGTTGACTAAGAATGCCCACAAGCAATTAATATTTATCGAATTGTTTAGATCTATCTTTGTGTGAAAAGTGTTTTGTAATTGTGTTCATATAGTCCCTGTGTTTGTCTTAGCGGATAGACTCCCAAGTATTTTATGTTGTCTGCATTTATCTTTAAATGGAATTTGTCATATTCATATTATCTCTTCCTTCTGGGTTTTATGGGTACTACTTAGAAATACTGATGATTTATGTGGATTTACTTTACTCTGCAACTTTGCTAAAGTTGTTCATTGTTTTGACTAGTTTTTAGTTGATTCTCTAGGGTTCTCTAAATATATCATCATATCATCTGCAAAGAGTGATAGGGATTTTCCTCATTGTTTATTTTTGTTTCTTCATTTACTTTTTTCTTGTCTTATTGTTTAGTTTGCATTTCTAATACAATGTTGAATAAGAGTAGTGATGATGGACATTCTTACTTTACCCCTGATCTTGTTGGGGAGGCTTCAACTTTATCACACATAGTCCTTATTCTTGGTTTTAGATAGATACTACTTCTTTTGAGAAAGGCTCCATTTATTCCTATGCTCTATAGAATTTTTAATAGGAATGAGTACCGTATTTTGTCAAAAGCTTTTTCTGCATCTATTGATATAATTATATGACTTTTTTGTTGTTGTTTTGGTATTGATATGGTAAATTATACCGATAGTTTTTCTAATATTGAAGCAGCCCTCCATTCCTGGTATAAATTCCACCTGGTCATAGTGTATGATCTTTGTGATGAATTGCTGTAATCTCCTTGCTAATATCTCATTTAAAATTTTTCTATGGGTATTCACTAAGGAAATTGGTCTGTGTCATTCATTCTCTGTTTTTGTTCTCCCTGGCTTAGGTATCAGCACTATATTTTGTGTTATGAAAGTAATTTGGTAGGACTCCTTCTTTGCCATTGATGTTAGGTAGAATTCACTTGTGAATCCATTTAACCCTAGGGATTTTTTCTTAGGGAGTTTATTATTGGTGTGTTCAATTTATTTTTCTAAGATGGGCTAGATAAGCATCCTATTTTCTCTTCTGCTAATCTGGACAATTTATATTTTTGTAAATATTCATCCATTTCAGATGGTCAGGTTTATTGGAATATAATTGGGCAAAATAGTTCCTAATAATTGTTTTAATTTCATCTTCGTTGATGGTGTATTCACCTTTTTAATTTTTGATACTGGTAATTTCATTTTCTTTTTTTAAAATAAAATTAACCAATCATTTATCTAAATTGTTGGGGTTTTTCATAAAATTAATTCCTGGTTTTATCTGTTAGTCCAAGGTTTTCTTTTTTACCCCAAATTTTATTATTTTCTCCTTAAATTTTAAGGTTTTCCATTTTGGTGTTTAATTGGAGACTTTTAATTTTCTCTTTTCCTACATTTTTTTAGTTACATGCCAAATTCATTGATCTGCTCTTTCTCACTTTTACTGAAGTATGAGTTTAGAGATGTTTATTCCACAAATTTCAGTATGTTGTCTAAAGTAGTCATTCTCTTTGATGCAATTATTGATTGTTTTTATGATTTGTTCTTTGACCCACTCATTTTTTTAGGATTAGATTATTTAGTTTCCAATTAATTTAATCTATGTTTCCATGGCCCTTTATTGAATGTAATTTTTATTGCATTTGGTCTGAAAAAGAGTACATTTAATATTTCTGATTTTCTGTATTTGGTTGTGAGATTTTTATGCCCTAATACATCGTAAATTTTTGTGAAGGTGCTATGTGTAGCTGAAAAAGAGGCATACTCCTTTCTGTTCCCATTCAATTTTCTCCAAGGTCTATCATATCTGACTTTTCTAAGATTCTATGCATGTCATTGACTTCTTTCTTGTCCATTTTATAGTTTTATTTAGCTCTGAGAGGGGAAAGTTGAAGTCCCCCACTAGTATAGCTTTACTGTCTATTTCTTCCTGTACTGCATTTAACTTTTCCTTTAAGAATCTGAATGATACACTATTTGGTACATATGTTTAATATTGAAATTATTTCATGTTTCTTTTAGCAAGATGTAGTTTCCTTGCTTATCCCTTTTAATTCCCTCTATTCTTGCTTTTGCTTTTTCTAAGATCATGATTGATACCCCTATCTTTTTTTTTTACTTCAGCTGAAGCTTACGAGATTCTGCTCCAGCCCCTTATTTTTAACTCTGCATGTGTCTCTCTGTTTTAAGTGTGTTTCTTGTAAACAATATATTATTGGATTCTGGTTTCTAATCCACTATGCTATCCATTTCCATTTTATGGATGAGTTCATCCTATTTACATTTTCAGTTGAGATTACTGAACATTTCCCTCCATCCTATTTTCTTCTTTTCTTTCTCTTTTTATTCTGTCCCTTCTCCAAAGTCTCTTTACTTCTGATCACTGCCTTTCTATGTCTGGTCTTCCTTTTATCACCCCCTCCCACCCCTTTCTCTAATCTCTTTCCTTTACAAATAGTTGGATAAGACAGATTTCTATACCCAAATAAACGTGCGTACACACACACACACACACACACACACACACACACAGTATTTCCCCCTGCTTTGATCCAATTTAGATGAGAATAAAGTTCAAGCATTGTTTGAGCCCTCACCATTTTCTCTTCCACTATAAAAAGTCTTTTTTATGTGTCTCTTTTATGTGAGGTAATTATTCTTATTGCTCCTCTTCCTTCTCCCTTCTCTCATGGCATCCCTCTTTTTGCCCATCCATTTTTTTACATAATCTCAACAGAATTGACTCACTCCTGTGCCCTCTGTCTATGTAGAATTTTTCTAACAGCCCTAATAATGATAAAGTTCTAAGAAGTTACATGTATCATCTTCCCATATGGAAATGTAAGCAGTTTAACTTTATTTAGTCCCTTATGATTTCTTTTTTATGTTTACCTTTTATTTTAATGCTTTTCTTGAAGAATAGGAAGCTAGGTGGCACACACAGTGGATAGAGTGCCAGACCTGGAGTCAGGAAGACTCATCTTACTAAGTTCAAATATGGTCTCAGACACTTACTAGTTTTGTGGCCCTGGACAAGTCACTTAACCCTGTTTGCCTCAGTTTCTCATTTGTAAAATGAACAGGAGAAGGAAATGGCAAACCATTCCAGTAGTTTTACCAAGAAAACCTCAAATGGAGTCATGAAGAGTCAGAAACAACTGAAGAGCAATTGAACAATGACAATTAAGTCTTGTATCTATAAGTCAATTTCCTATTCAATTATGGTCTTTTCATCAGGAATGCCTGAAAGTCCTCTATTTCATTAAATATCCATTTTTCCCTTAAAGGCTTATACTCAGTTTTGTTGGGTAGGTTATTCTTGGCTGTAATCATATCTCTTTTCTCTTCCAGAATATCATATTTCAAGGCCTCCACTTCTTTAATGTTTTGTTGTTGTTGTTGTTGTTGAGTCATTCAATCAGCCCACAACAGGTCAGGCCTTTCTATCCTTCACTATCTCTTAAAGTCTGTTCAAGTTCATGTTCATTGTTTCCATGACACTCTCTATCCATCTCATCCTCTGCCATATTTTTTTTCCTTTGCCTTCAAACTTTCCCAATATCAGCGTCTTTTCCAATGAGTCCCTTCATCTCATTATGTGATCAATACATGTGCTATGTATTTAATCTATAGCTTCAGTACTGGACCTTCCAGTCAATAGCCTGAATTAATTTATTTAAGTATTTATTGATTGGATCTCTTTCTGCCTGCTCTTAAAAGTCTTCTCTAACACCACAATTGGAAAGCATTGATTCTGCAGTGCTTAGCTTTCCTTAGAGTCTGGCTCTCACAATCATGCATGGCTACTGGAAAGACCATAGCTTTAATTATACAGAACTTTCTTGGCAAGGTGAAGTCTCTGCTTTTTAGTATGCTGTCCAGATTTGCCATAGCTTTCCTTCCAAGGAACAAAGCATCTTTTAATTTCATGACTGCAGTAATCATCTGCAGTGATCTCTGAGACCAAGAACATAAAATCTGACACTGTCTCCATTTCTTCTCTCTCTATTTGCCAGGAAGTGATGAGACTACTTGCCAAATTCTTAGTTTTTATGTTAAGCTTCAAGTCAGCTTTTATACTATCCTCTTTCACCATCATCAAGAAGCTTCTTAATTCTTCTTTCCTTTTTCTTCTTTAATGTTGTTGCTGATATATCTTGTGTTATCCTGACTGTGGTTCCACAATATTTGAATGGTTTCTTTCTGTCTATTTGAAATATTTTCTCTTTGACCTGGGAGCTCTTGAATTTGGCTATGATATTCCTGAGAGTTTGCATCTTGGGATCTCTTTCAGGTGGTGATTGATAGATTCTTTCAGTTTCTATCTTACACTCTGTTTCTAGGATATCATGGCAGTTTTCGTTTATAATTTCTTGAAATATGATGTCTAAACTCTTTTTTTAATCATGGCCTTTGCATAATCCAATAATCCTTAAATTATCTGTCTTTAATCTATTTTCCAGATCAGTTGTTTTTCCAATGAGATATTTCATATTTTCTTTTAAGTTTTTCATTCTTTTGACTTTTTTATTGTTGCTTAATGTCTTTTGGAGTCATTAGCTTCTGTTTGCCCAATCCTAATTTTTGAAATTATTTTAGTTAGGGAGCTTTTGTGCCTCTTTTTCCCCATTTAATTAATTCTGATTTTTAAGGGGATGTTTTGTTCAGTAATATTTTTTTTGCCTTTTTTTCCATTTGGTCAACTCTGTTGTTTAAGGTGTCATTTTTTAAGCATTTTTTTGTGCATCTTTTATCAAGTTATTGTCTTTTTGCAATTTTCTTCCCTCACTCTCATTTCTTTACCCAGTTTTTCCTCTACCACTCTTATTTATTTTTTTAAAGCAATCAGAGTTAAATAACTTGCTCAAGGTTATAGGGCCAGTTATTTCTGGGTGTGGTGCTGAGTATCTGAGCCCAGATTTGATCCAGGTCATCCCGACACTGGAGCCAGTGCTCTTACTCACTGAGCCACCTGGCCACCCCTAAGCAGTTGGGGTTAAGTAACTTGCTCAGGGTTACACGGCCAGGTGTTTCTGGGTGGGTGCTAAGTGTCTGAGCCTGGGATTCAATCTCCAGGTCATCCCAACACTGGAGTCTATGCTCTTACTCGCTGTGCTACCTGGCTGCCCCACCACTCTTATTTAATTTTGAAAGTAGAATTTTTTTACTTCTAGTAATTCTTCTTGGGTTTGTGCCCAATTGACATTTTTTTTCCTTTGGGTCTTATCTGTTTTTTACTTCATCTTCTTCTGAGTTTGTGTCTTGATCTTCCCTGTCACCATAATAACTTCTTATGGTCAGGTCTTTCTGTTGTTGCTGCCCTTTGTGCATTTTCCCAATCTATCTCCTGACTTTGAACTTTATGTTAAAATTGGGTTCTGTTCCCAGTGGATGGGAGGTCATGGTCCCAAGCTTCAGGCTTTTTCACACTACTATTTGCAGAGCTAGTTCTGGGGGTTTGGAAGCTTTCTGTGCTATCAAGATAGTGTGATGTGGGGAGAGGTGTGATCACTGCTCTCCTGGTCTATGCTCTGGTCCCTACTGAGGAAGAACCCTTAATCCCTTAAAATTGCCATTGACCCTGCTCCTCAGGGCCCCTGCTCCCTCAGGACTGGTAACAATACTGCTTCTTGGAGTGCCTGCTCTTGACTTAAAGTGCTCTTCTCCGTCTTTGAACTATGACCCAGAAATGGGTATAGGCAATAGTACTGCCAAACCCAATAGTATTGGGTCCTGTAACCAGTGCTAGCACAGGTCTTTCTGACCAGCTGCCAGGTACCCCTCTGTCTCTGGCTTGAGACCTCCTAAAGCTGCTGCTGCTTCTGTCTCCACCACCTTGTCCTACTTCTGATGTCTCATCCACATGGTCTCTGGGCAAGCCTCCAACCTCATGACACAGATCTCTCCTTCCAACCTCCTGTGCTGTCTTGGGCTGGAAGAACGTCTCACCCTGACCTTTTGTTGGCTCTGCCACTCCAGAATTGGATTTTAGGCATTATTTGAAAGTCATTCAAAGGGGAATGTTGGGAGAGCTCAGCTAAGTACTTCCACTACTCTACCATCTTGGCTCTGCTGTCAGAAGTCCTCCAAAGGGCTCCAAAGTCTGCAGTTTATGTCCTGGAATAGGATAGTGAGGACAGCACCAAAGAAATGAGTTCACAGCATTCTGAACTGAGATATTCCGCAGGCCTCTGAAAGTAATTCTCTCCACCCTGAACCAATGGACCTGGAAACACTCTAAGAACAGATATACCAGGGGAGATGGAAATCAGCAGCAGGAGCTCAGGTAATAAAGGGCAAGAGCAAACAGGACTTTATCACCCCCTATAAGAGATTTAGAAGAGGCAGAACCCAGCCCTGGCACAAAAGTCCCAAATCTGAACCTGAGACCAGACATGTAAGTAAATAGGAAAAAAAGAACATAAAACACTATGAGGATATATTAGGAATCAAGGAATGCCCAAGAAGCACACCTAGGAGTAGAAACAATTATACATACACACCCATTATATATATATATATATATGTATATGTATATGTATGTACACACATGCATGATATGCCTATACACATATACATTTTATGTGTGTATACACACACACACACACATATATATGTGTGTATATATATACACACAGAACCTCAGAGGAGAAAAAAAAATGACTTGACCACAAGGCCCACAATAGTACCTTGAAAAAATAAAGCCCAAGATAAAAAAACTGAAGTCATAAGTGAAAAAGACCTTTGAAAGAAAGAATTGGAAAGAGAATAATTTAGAACAGATGGTGGAAAATTTTACTGAAGTAATAGATTCTCTAAAAATCAGAAGTAAACAGAACTCAGTGACTTCATGATAAAAGAAATATTAGGGGAAAATGAAAAGATTAAAAAAAAATAAAAGAAATGGCCAGATATCTAGAATAAAAAAGAACTGGCTTGAAAAAAGTCAAGGAAAAATAATTTAAGTATCATCAGACTCCTCCAAAACCATAATTAAAAAAAAAAAACACTGGATACTATATTTCAAGAAATCATGAATGAAAATAGCTACTAATGGGCAAAGGGAAATAGAAATAAGCTAGCAATCTCTACCTGAAAGAAATCACAAAATGAAAAGTTCCATGAATCCCAAAGTCAAAATTTAGAGCGTCTATGGCACTAAAACAATACCACTAACTACCAAAAAGAACAGGATCAAGAAACCACAGTTGGGATAACACAAGACTTGGGAAGCATTCTTATTAAGAAATGTTTAAAAATTGAGAAAAATAGTTAATAAGGAATTGAAAGTCAAGATAACAGAGGAGGTGGTTATGAAGCACCTCAATGAATTCAAGGCACAAGGGCTGGACAAAGTCTGTCTTTAGAGTCTTCAAACATGTGGATGTTATTGAAGAGCAGCCAGCTAGATCTTGGGAAAAAATAAATGTGCAGACCCAAAGCAGGGTCAAAAGATTAGAGATGGGAAAAATACTTTCCTGATCTAAAAAGGAAAAATAGGGAAGAAGGATTTTAAACAGTAAGACAATGAGGTGGGCTTCGGTTCCTGGGAAATTCTAGAATACATAAATTTAAGTGCCCATGAGCACTTAAAAAGAAAAGGAGTGATAGCTAACAAGACAAATGGGTTTATAAAGAACAAATCATGGGGGCGGCCAGGTGGCTCAGCGAGTAAGAGCACCAGCTCCAGTGTCGGGATGACCTGGATCAAATCTGGGCTCAGATACTCAGCACCACAACCAGAAATAACTGGCCATGTAACCTTGAGCAAGTTACTTAACCCCGATTGCTTTAAAAAAAAAAAGGAAAAGAACAAATCATGCCAACACAAACTGCCCAAAACTAGCAAGCCATAGGTTAAGAGATGCAGATTGGCAAAAGGGTGAGTGTAGAGCCAGGAAGACCCAAGTTTTAATTCTGCTTCTGAAGCTTGTTGTGTGACTATGGGCAAATCACTGAATCTCTCTAAAGCTCAGCTTCTTGATCTGTAAAATGGGGATAAGAGTGCCTGTAGTCTCTAGGCAGTGTGCTGTGGTAGATATAGGTAAGATCTCAGAGAGAGGAAGACCTGATATACACTAGCTGTGTGCCACCATAATCAATTTAAACTCCCAGTGACCCTAAATGATTCTCTAAGCCTATGGATGGCAATGTCCTTTGGTGAAAGGACTCCTTCACTTGGAGATCTCTAAAAGGATGAAAAGCACGAATCTGGTGATAATAAGAATAACAATACCTTCTTTACTTAAAGTCTTGGGTCTGTTGTCAGATGGGTCAATGTATATAGAAAGTGCTTTTGCAGCCCTTAAGGTACTAAGCCCTTAACATCCATTGTTATTAAAAGTCAGACAGGGAGGGGGCGGAGTCAAGA
>NW_027185798.1:14057106-14107109 GCF_028583685.1 Petaurus breviceps papuanus
TTAGAATTTAAAGAGCCCCTAGCTTCCTCCAGATCACAGTCTGGATGCTGCCTGTCACATGGGGTCTTTCTGGATCACCCCAGCTTGAAATCATTTAGAATAGGCTTCATATTTATAGATATGTCCTCCAGCAGAATGTAAGAGCTTCAAGGTTTACTCTCAATCAGTAAGCAATTATTAAGTGCCTGTGGGATGCCAGAGACTGTGTTAAGAGCTGGTATAGAATATAAGCTACTTGAGGGCAGGAATGGTTTCATTTTTATCTTTGAATCTCCAGCATCTAGCATGGGGTCTTGAAAAAAATTAATATTATTATCAATAATTATTAATATAATTATATTAATATTATTAACAATTATTAATATTATTATAACTAAATAATAACTTATATTTATGTAGCATATAAAGATTTTCAAACCCTTGACAGATATTAGTTCATTTGATCTTCAGAACATCTCTGTGAAGCAAGTACTACTATTATCCCCATTTTACAGATGAGGAAATAGGGTTATGGAAGTTGAGTGACTTGCCCAGAGTCACATAGATGGTTAGTCTGTAAGGTAAGATTTGAACTCAACTCTTCCTGACTTCACGTTTGGCATTCTATACATAATATAATGCCACATAGTAACCTCTGTATTGATCAATCAGTACAATCGACTCCCTAAGCATTTGGGATACAAAGTCAAACCTGAAATAGGCCCTGCCCTCAAGATGCTTACTCTCTGTTGTGAGGGGGCACATATAAGTATAAATAAAATGGATAAATACAAGTTCATCACAGGCCCTAGCAGAGGGGTGGGGAACCTGCCCCCTTGAGGTCATATTTGGCGCTCTAGGTCCTCAAGTGCGGCCCATTCAGCCACATGTGGCCTTGAGGTCACAGGTTCCCCACCCCTGCACCAAGCATCTGTGGTGAATCAGGAAAGGCCACATGTAAAAAGTGGCTTTGGAGC
The DNA here is from genome assembly GCF_028583685.1 of Petaurus breviceps papuanus. NCBI lineage: Eukaryota > Metazoa > Chordata > Mammalia > Diprotodontia > Petauridae > Petaurus > Petaurus breviceps. The sequence goes on from NW_027185798.1 coordinate 14,058,063, forward strand.
TGAACCTTGGTGAGAACTAAGGTTTCTTGGGGGGTGGAAGTAAGGCAGGTTGCCCCAGGCACGGGGAACAGGTTATGTCAAAATCAGCGAGTATGTGGCAGAGTATGGCTGGTTCATGGAGGGAATGAATGGGAGGGATGGGAAGGTGGGCTGGAGCCAGCCAGAGGAGCAATGGCAGTGCCAGGGTGGGTACACGCAGTACTCAGCAATCCCTAATAAAAGCTTGTTATGGTGAATTGAACTGAATTGAGTCCCCAAGGCTGGTGACTCATTCATTGTAGCATGTAATGTGTTGTCCTATTGATGAGATGAGTCAGCCCGAAGGTACAGAGGCATTCACTTACCTTAGCCAAGGAGTGGAGAGTAGGCACCAAAAGGGACAGAGGTGACTTACGGTTGCCACACCTGTCCTCTGGCTGTGTTTACAAGCATCAGGGACTCCTCAGACACTAGTGATCTATGGCCACCTCTTACTGCTTGGCTAGGAAAAAATCATGGCAGATTGGGAACTCAGGGCAATTCTGAGCAAGGAATGGACCCCAAGGAGGGATGCCCCATAGTGTCTGGGCTTGCTTCCTCCTCTGGGTCATTGTACGATCTGTTTGTCCCTGGTTTAGAGCCTTGGAAACTGTTCTAAGGGAGCAGTAGATTGGCATTGTGTGCTCAAGGACAGCAGAGACCCCTGGAGTGGAGGGAAGAGAACACTCATTTGTGATCATCAGAGGGCTGAGGTGGCAGCAGGTGTTGCTGCTAAAAGCTGACCCTGAGCCAGCCACATAAAGAGCCCTCATCGTAGAGTCAGAAGACTTGGGCTCCAATCTCACCTCTGATAGTTGTTACCTGTGTGACCTTGAAATCTCTCAATCTTTCTGTCTCTCCTGTCTCCTCTCTCCCTTCTCCTTCTCCCCTCCTCTCTTCTTCTCTCCTTACCTCTTGTCTTGTCTTCTGTTGTCTTGTCTTGTCTTGTCTTGTCTTGTCTTGTCTTGTCTTGTCTTGTCTTGTCTTGTCTTGTCTTCTCTTCTCTTCTCTTCTCTTCTCTTCTCCTCTCCTCTCCTCTCCCTTTCTTTCTTCTCCTTTCTCTGTATCTCTCTGTGTCTCTGTCTCTCCCTCCTCATCCTCCTTCCCCCCACCTCTGCACACACTCACCTTTCTCTAGGTCTGTCCATAGGCTGCCCCTACCCCATGCCTGTTATATGCTTCCTCTTCCCCACCTATGCCTTTACTTTCCTTCAAAGCTCAGCTCAAGTGCCCCCTTTCACCTGAAGCCCATCCCAATCCAGCTGCTACTTCCATCCCTTTGAAATGTTTTATTTTATTTATATTGAATATACTTCCCCCCAAACCATCTTCCACATAGCCACCAATGCAATTTTCTTAAAGTGCAGGTATGTCCATGTCACCCCTCTCTCTTCCCCAGCTCAGTAACCTCCAGGGGCTCCCCATTACCTCCAGGATCAAATATAAAGTCCTCTGTTTGACATTTCAAGTTCTTCACAGCTCAGCCCCTTCCTGCCTTTCCAATCTTCTTATATATTGCTCCCTTTCAACCCACTCCATAGCCCAGTCATATTGACTATCACTAAGATGCTCCATCTCCTACCTCCATGTTTTTGTCCTTGCTGTGACCCATGCAGGGAATGCACCCCCTCCCTTCTCAGCTCTGAATCTTAAAATTCCTGGCTTCCTTCAAGACTCAATTTAAATGCCACCATCTAAATAAGGCCCTCTTTGGTCCTCCCAACTGCTAGTCCCTTCTCCTCTGAAGCTAGCTTGTATACACCCTGTCTGCATCTCACATGGACTAATAGATGTCCAGATGGTCTCCTCTGTCAGAATGAAAGTTCCTACAAGTCAAAGGCTGTGGGATTTTTATATTTGTTTTGGTTTGGGGTTTATTTTGTTTTTTAAACTTTGCTTTGTATTTTCAACATGCAGCAAGAGCTTAGAAATAAGTGGTAATTAATAAATGCTGTTGGCTGGTTGGATATTGAGATAGGGTGTCCCAAAAGTCTTAATGCAACTTTAAGCTTCAATACTTAAACAACTGCACTATGGGACACCCTGTATCTGAAGATAGTCTCTCTCCAGGCAGAATGAAAATTCCTTGAGAGCAGGGACTGCTTGGCTTTTGTTTCAGTGTCCCCAGACCTTGGCACAGTGGAGTTTAATAAATGCTTACTTACTGACTGACTGACAGATCTCTTTATATGACACAGTTTGGTAGCAGAGTGTTTAGAATATTGGAAGGTCTGAGTTAACCCTTACAAGCTCTGTGAGTCTGGGCAAGTTACTTAATCTCTATGCCTCAGCTACCTAATCTATAAAATAGGGAGACAGATAATAACACTTACTTCCCAGAGTTGTTTTGAGGATAAAATGAGGGGATGTATAAAGTGTTTTGCAATTTTTTTTCTTTTTGAGGCAATTAGAGTTAAGTGACTTGCCCAGGGTCACACAGCTAGTAAGTGTCTAAGGACAGATTTGAACTCAGCTTCTTCTGACTCCAGAGCCACTGCTCTATGTACTGCACCACCTAACTGCCCTCATGTTTTTGCCAATCTTAAAGCATTTTATAATAAGGAGGAGGAAGATGAGAAAGGAGGAGGAGGAAGAGGATGTGTGTCCTGTCTCCTCATCTAGGGTAGAAGCCTCCCACAGGTAGAGACTACACTTTATTTCTCCAGATCTCTTGTTCTTGGAAAACACTAAGCACTGAGTGAACATTCACTGATTCCTCAACTATAAGGGCTGGAAAATAGACATGTCAGCAGGCAACGCTGGGATTGTTCTCCCTAAATAAATTAAGCAAAATAGCAATCCATTCTTAGTTTTGGCTACTTAAAATATGGCACCATCTGGACCTGAGAGATGGACTAGGTGACCTCATGTCTCCTCTAGCCCTCCAACATCCTTATTTTATTTTTAAAAAGCTCAACTGGAATGTTTTCTTGCAGGAAGGATCCCTCAGAGGTAAATCACAGCATGCGGGCTCCAGGGGGCTGACAACGCAGCTGTCCTCGGGACCCAGGGATATGGCCCCTAGCCTGGAGGCAGCTGGGAGCTGCCACATGTCTGCAAAGAGGCTTGCTTGGCCATCCCCATGAGCCCTGCCAACTCCTCTCGGGATGCTGCCCTTTTCTGGTTCATGAGCCATCATGCCTGAGAAGTATTTGAAAGGTCCTTGGCAAAGCTAGTGGTCACCAAGGCATTTCTTGGGCAGGGATTAGTCCTCTTTTCACCTGAATGCCTTTAGCATCTTCTCTGGAGTTTATGCCAAAGGCAGCACAGTACAGCATAATAAAGCCTAGATTGAGAGTCAGAGGTCCTGTGTTCAAATCTCACTTCTATCACTATATTACCTGATGGCCTAGGTAAGTCACATAATCACTCAGGGCTTTAGTTTCCTCTTTATAAAATGAAAGAATAGAATTAGATGGCCTTGAAAACCCTGTTAGTTTTAAGGCTATGATCCCATTGGCATGACCTTGGAAAAATCCCTTCCTCCCTTGTACCCCCAGAATCTTTCCATGAAATGAGAGTTAGATCAGATGGCTTCTGATATCCCTTCCAGCTTTCAGCCTCAGATTCTATAACATCTCTGGGCCTCAATTTCCCCACCTGTAAAATGAAGGGGTTACACTAGTTGGTCTCTGAGGCTCTATATCTAGGAACCTATGACCCTGTGACTGACTCTGGGGAAGGTTTTCTGTTTCCTGAACAACTCCACATGTTTCATTTTCAAGAAGGTCAGTCTCAATTGCTTCAATCCCTGTCTTTTCTTAATTCAATTCAACATGTGTTTATTACACACACACTATGCCAGGAGCTTTGGGAAACAGCAAGCAGTCTCCTTTGCAGTGAGTGAGGGGGAATAATGTGAAATAAGGTTGAAAAGGTAGGCTGGAAGCTAATTGTCAAGGAGTATTCCATGCCAGGCTAAAGAGTTTGGATGCCCAGCCCATCTTCATTTTACAGATGAGACTTCGAGAGCTTAAGTGATTTACCCAGAGTTAGGCAGCTGATAAGTGTTTGAGGAGTAATTTGAACACAGACCCAATGTTCTATCTATTAAACCTCGTGTCCTCTCGAGTTTTTAAATGAGGCAAGTCAGTGGCATTGATGGATTGATCACCGGACTTAGCATCAAGAAGTTATTATTGTTGAATCATTTCAATTCTATCTGACTCTTTGTGACCCCATTTGGGGTTTTCTTGGGAGAGATACTGGGATGGCTTGCCATTTCTTTTTCCAGCTCGTTTACAGCTGAGGAAACTGAGGCAAACAGGGTTAAGTGACTTGCCCAGGATCATGCAGTTAGAAAGTGTCTGAGGCCAGATATGAATTCTCCAATTGTAAAATGATTTGACCATTCTGGAGAGCAATCTGGAATTATACCTAAAGAGGTATCAAACTGCTTATAGTCCCTCTAACCCAGCAATGCCATCACTTGCTCTACTTCCAAAGATGATTAGAGAAAAGGGGAAAGAACCTATATGTTTTAAAGTGTTTTAGCAGCAATTTGTGGTGGCACAAAACTGGAAATTGGGGGGGTGCCCACCAAATGTGATGGAATATAAGAAATGACAAGCTCAATGATCTTAGAAAAAACATGGAAAGACTTGCATGAAATAATGAAGCAGAACCAAGAGAACATCGTATACAGTAACAGCAATATTATTTTAAGAATGACTTTGAGTGAATGAGTCATTTTTCTAGTGTCAGTACCCAGATTAACTATAAGGGATATATGAAGAAAGATGTTATCTGCATCAAAAGAATTGGTAAATAGAAATGAGCATAGGATAATTTTACACACACATGCACACATATAAGATACATATGTGTGTATGTATGTGTGCATATGTGTAGATATATGTATACACACACCTATTTGTTTCTAATGATAGCCATCTCTAGGGCAGGGGGAGGGAAAGGAAGAAAAAAAAGGAAATTTACATGATAACGTTATTATATATTTAAAAGGAATAGTACGTTGAACATAATAGAATTGCAATTTCACGTGCAATCATCTTTTTTATTACACCATGTTATAAAAATTATTCCATAAATGAAAAAAAATTGATGAGTCTTCTTCATTCCAAGCCCAGGGCTCTATCCACTGCACCACCTAACTGCCTTGGAATCAGGAAGACCTGATTTCACAATTTGATTCAGTTACTCACCAGCTCTGTGACCTTGGGCAAGCCATTTTAAATACTGCCTGTCTCAGTTTCCTCATTTGTAAAATGAGAGAGTTGTACCTGAAGGACTCAAAGATCCCCCTCTAGTTCTACAGCTATGATCCTGTTAATGAGGGTTCAGTCATTCCAGATTGCTACAGAAAGATTGCTTTTTCATTTTATTTTATTTTTCAGTTATTTTCTCCCATTCTTCCTCTCCTTGACTTAAATGAATAAAGAAAAACTAAACGCTTGTAACAAATATACAGTCAAGGAAAACCAATCTCCATAATGTCCATGTCAAAAATATGTATATTTCATTCTGCATCCTGAATGCCACAACCATGTGAAGGCTGGTTTAAAGTAGAGACAGAGGTACCAATTAGAAAGAAGGCTACTGGAGCCATCTAAGTGGGAGGGGATGGTGAATTGGAGTGATGGCTATGTGAGTGGAAAGAAAGAGAGAGACACAAGAGGGGCTGCAAAAGTAAAAATCAACCTGATTTGTCAACCGATTGGAAATTATGGATGTGGAAAGAGTGAGAAAAAAGTAAAGGCCCAAGACTACTGGCTAAGGTTAGGAAACTGGTGGTTAGAAAGACGAGGGTGTAGTCAGACAGGTTTAAAAGAGAAGATTAATTAATTCAGTTTGAGATGTGGTGAATCTGAGGTGTCTATGGGATAGAGATCCAAGAAGAGATGGAGAGTTTCTTACACAGAGTAGAGTAGTTGATGATATAGAATCATCACTATGAAGAAACACCAGGGATAGAGAAATGGTTTTGGAAGTTATTGGAGCAGACGTGATAATTAAGACCATGGGATCAGATGACATCAAAGGTGAAAGGGTAGAAAGAAGAGGATCCAGGACAAAGCCTTGAAGGACACCCACTGCCATACTTTTATGCTGGCTGTCCCTCATGACTAGAAGACACTTCCACCTCACCTCCATATCCCAGAATCCTTTGTTTCCCTCAAAACTCTGCTCAAGCAATACTTTTTACAAGAACCCTTTTCTTGATCTCTTCTTGCTCCCTCAGTTGTTAATGTTTCCACCTAAAACATTTACTTCACCCTTACTGTCTATATAAATATGTGCATGGAATATATGGAGTAGAACCTAAGTTTCTTGAGGGCAGCAGGGATTACTTCATTCCTGTCTTTGTATCTTCAGCACTAGCACAAAAGCAGGCACTGAATAAATTATTATTGGCTGTTTGGTATGTTCACAAAAATATTCAAGGTGCTTTGGAGGGGGGTGCAGAGTTTACAAAAACAAATACGATATAATTCCTAATGACAAAGTTGATATGCTAAAAGTTACATCTGAATTAATGGTTTAACTCTCTATGTATCAGGGTCACTAGGTGGCGTCATAGGGCACAGAGCCCAGAGCCTGGAGTTAGGAAGACTCATCTTCAAGAGTTCAAATCCAGTCTCAGACACTTATTAGATGTGTGACCCTGGGCAAGTCACCTCACTGTTTGCCTCAGTTTCCTCATCTGTCAAGTGGGCTGGGGCAGGAAATGGCAAACCACTCCAATATCTTTGCCAAGAAAACTCCTAATGGGGTCACCGAGAGTTGGACATGACTAAAATGACTCAACAGCAATGTATGTATGAATAAGCTCCTAGACCTTCAGCAGTTCAAACCATTCACCATTGAATGACTAATCAACAAGCATTGACTAAACACATAATAATAACAATATTCATAGCTAGCATGTACATGGTTTGAGGTTTTCAAAGCACTTTATAAATGATATCTCTTATTATCCTCACAACTGTGGGAGGTTAGGGACTGTTATTGTTATCTCCATTTTACAGATGAGAAAACTAAGGCAACAGAGATGAATTTACATGCAGAGGGTCACACAGCCAGCGAGCATCTAAGGACACATTTGAACTGACTCCAAGTCCAACATTCCATCCACTGCACCACCTCGCTGGCTCTCCATGCCAGAAATTATGGTAAGGACTCGGAATACAAAGAAAAAGCAGAGACATTCCTCTACTCAAGGAGTTTACATTCTAAAGAAGAAAATATATGTGTTAGTGCATATATAATACAGAGTAGATGGAAGGTCAGTGGCCTTAGGAACCTGGAAAGGTTCCCTGGACTAGGTAGAGCTTGGGCTGACTCTCAGAGAAAGCCAGGGGATCCTGAGAATCAGAGGCTGGCAGGGAGGGATTCCCATCCATGGGGAAGAGCATGGAGAGCGGAGAAGTATGGAAGGATGGTTGGCCCATAGTGTGCAAAGACATCAGACACAACTGGATGTACTCCAAAGCCTTTGGTCAGTTACTTGATCCAACATCCAAGAAGTTCCCTATGCTTCTGTTCGTCCCAGAAAACATCACTAATAGCTACATCTGAAAGAGGGCAGGAATAATACCTAGTCACTAGACCTAGAATCTCTGGAACTAGTCCATCCTCTGTGTCTTACTTGTTGATACTGCCTTCTCATCAACTGGGAACAGAACAAGATAATGCCTAAGGTCTTTTTCTATGAATTCAGCTATTTCCCTTGGTTGAAAAACATTAATTGAAAACTCTTTGTGTGTAAAGCATTGTGTTGGGTAAATGGTGTCTGTTGAATTTAATTATGTGTTGGGATTGGGGTAGGAGGGAGGGTAGAAATAGAAGAGAAAAAAGAAGAGCAACAGATATATTCCCTATCTCCAGGGGATCAAATGATTATTTGAATTTCAACATTTTAATCAATGGCTTGGATGATGATGCAGTTGGCATGTTTATCAAAGCTGTGAATGAAAGGAAAATGCAAAGGACAGCTGTTTCTGTTGTCGTTGAGCTGTTTTCAATCATGTCTGACCCCTGGTGACCCCATTTGGGGTTTTCTTAGCAAAGAAACTGGAATGGTTTGTCATTTCCTTCTCTAGCTCATTTTACAGATGGGGAAACTGAGGCAAAGAGGATTAAGTGACTTGCCCAGGGTCCCACAGCTAATAAGTGTCTGCGGCAAGATTTTTAACTCACAAAGATGAGCCTTCCTGACTCCAGCCCCTGCACTTTGCCCACTGCACCACCTAGCTGCTCTAACAGCTATCCATGCTAAATGTTCTAATTAGGGTCTGAAAAAATCATGGAAGGCTAACAAGGATGGTCTAGATCTCACAAGATAAAATTTAATAGAGACAGAAGTAAGTAATGTCTTCTCACTTGGGTTCAAAAATTCCGCTTGCACAAGCAGAGCATGTGGGAGATATATGGAGATGGCCATGTGTTTGACCAAAACCTGGGCCTCTCAAGAGACCATGAGCTCAACATGAGCCACCTATGCCATTGGGCAGCTGTGATGATGTGAGACTCCACTAATAGAAGGGTCCTTAGAGGCCAAGGTAATCAGTCCATTGTACTTTGCCAAACTACCTCCTAAATTGCAATTTGACCCGATCAGCGTGGAATTCGTCCAGAGACAACATCTCCAGCAAGATGGAGAACACCATTCCCCATGAGTCTCCATTGATGGAAGTGAGGATATTTAACCTAAGGAAGAAAAGACTTAGTTCAGGGTCATGAGGTAGGAGGGACATCTTCTGATATTGGAAAGGCTGCTCTGTAGCATTGAGATGAGACAGATCCCCAGAATAGAAGGACTAATACAAAGGGGCAAACTGTCAAAGAGCTATGGAATGTTCCAGCAATAGAATGAGCTGCCTTTGATAGGGATTTCTCCATTCCTGGAATCATTCACTAAATGAACAATCATTTGCTAACTGAATCCTAAGTGCCAGACACTGGGCTAGATTCAGGAAATACAAAAGCAAAGTGAAAAGTCCCTGCTCTGTAGTAAAAGTGTTCAATGGGGAGATGACCATTCTAGAGATATCATAAAAGGGAGTCTTGTACTGGGAAAGGGTTGGAATAAATAATCACTAAGGTCCATTCGAACATTAAAATTGTATTATTTTTACTACTGAAGGACTTTGGATAAGTCATCTCCCTGAGCTTCAATTTCTTACTCTGCAAAATGAAGGGATTGGACTAGGCAGCCCCTAAGGTCTCTATGAATCTTGGCTCTGTCTTACTGGCTGGGTGACCTTGAGAAAGTCCCTTCCTTCCCTGGATTTCAGTTTCCTCCTCTACAATTGAGAAGGTTGGATGAGATGGCCTCTGAAGTTCCTTCCCTCTCTAAATCAACAAGGCTATAATCTGATAGAGTGTTACTCACCAGCAACACTTTCTCTTCTGGAACCTTTAGGACACAGGCTGTTGTATGAGACTCACGCCCTTTGATGTATGATGGGCTGACAGGATATGATGGAGATCGTTGAACAATGAAGATTTTGTGGATTGAAAAGAAATAACTCAGCAGTTTTACATGTCAACTTCCAACACAATTCCCCACTATTTCTACATTTACCACAGCTTTATCAGAGGCAAGCAGGACTTTGATGAACCATATGTGGCGGCATCAAATTCACCCAGTCTCAGTTGCCACATAAGGAAGGATTAGTTGAATATGCCAGAGGAACCAAAAGTTTCTACTACACAGAGAAATGAGGTGCCTAACAGGCTGAGAGATGACAGAATGAGGAATGGGCTTAGCCTGGGTCACTCCACCGTTGGGGTATCACATGACAGGGGCCACATTTTCTCCTCTGCACCCCAAGTAGATGCAGTTATCACCTCTTTGTCAATAGCTTCAAGCCCACACTAAGTGCTGGGCTGCTGTGGGGTCCAAATGTCAGCTGGCTCTGCTTTCTTCAAGGCTCGATTCAATCACCACCTTCTCTAAGAGGCCTGGAACAAGCAGCTGTTCGTGTTTTCACTCCCCAAAAGCACTTAGCATTTATTTTTGTACACAGTTTTTATATACTTACATATAGATGTGTTGTCTCTACCCATCCTCTCCCACTCGTACACACACACACACACACACACACACTGGAATGTAAATCCCTGGAGAGCAGGGAACATTTCACATTCTTGGCACATTGCCTGGCACACAGTAGGTATTTTATAAATGTTTGGTGATTAACTAATGCCCCTCCCCCCAAGCACCATGTAAACTGCCTGAGGGCAAAAACTAGTTTTTGCTTTATCTCTGTATACTAGCACATTTTCTGGTATACAGTAGGCACTTATTAAATACTTATTGATTGATCCCCTTCTACCACCACCACTCCAAGAAAAGAAAATTCAAACTCCTTGAGAGCACAATATATTTTACTTTTGTCTTTGTGTGGCCAGGGCCTAGCATAGTGCCTGACACATAGTAGGCATTTTATAAATGCTTATTGATTGACCGATTGGACATGTAAGCTAAGGAACCAGGGCCAGGCAGCTGTTGAAGAATTCTATACACCAAGACTTTTGAGAGACCCTGTATATGTACATATTACCTCCCAAGGAAGAATGTAAGCTCTTTGAGAGCAGGACCCACATGACCTTTTTCTCAATGTTTCTAAGGCTAGGCTCAGTGGAGTTTAATAAATGATTGCTGACTGACCAATTGATTTCTCTTTTTCTATGATAGAATTAGGTAACAAAGCGTTTAGTGTTAGATTTTAGTTGAGAAGACATGAGTCCAAATTCTTCCTTGGTCACCTGGTGGCAGCTGGGAATATCCTTAACCCCATTTCAATTTCCCCATCTGTAAAATGGGGATAATAGCACTTCCCAGTTATTGTAAGGACCAAATGAGATATTTATAAAGTGCTTCATAATGGTATATTTATTATTAGTAGTAGTAGTTATTACTTTACTCTCCTTAATTCATCATTCATGCCATTGTCATGCCATTATTTTCCTGCTCAGGTCATTATGTGATTCTGTGACTTGATTTTGCAAGGACATTGAGCTAAAAGGTTATCTGTCCCAATGTCCTCATTTTACAGATGAGGAAACTGAGGCCTCTAGAGGGATCAGAAGGAATCACAGGACTATCTGAAACCATCCAATCTACCCCTCTCATTTTACAGGTAAAATGACTTGTCCAGGGTCACACAATTAGAAGTAGCAAAGCCAGGATTTGAACCCAGGTCATTTGATTATAAATCCTGTGTTCTTTCCACATGACCATGCAATCTCTAGGGCCTTTTCTAGCCATGGAAGTTGTATGACTCTAAGCATTTTCCGCATAGGTCCTCCTCTCCTAAACACTTCACCAGATCCCATTCCCCCAGTCTCATGAGAGAAATGTTCCAGTAGCAAAACGTCTCCTCTTGCAGCTCCTCCTCCTTCATGACCACCATATTTTTACCATTGCTGGAATCAGTTTGGGGGAGAAAAAAAGAAAAAATCACTCAAGCACCAGCAATCTGACATTCTTCTAGGCAGACCTAGATGCTATATCTCATGCTGTCCCTTTATGGGCAGGCAGTGGAAGAGGAGGCGGGGGAGGTTGTCTGGTGAGAATTAATGACTGACTCTACCCTCCCCTTGCTAGTCAATTAAGGAGCAGTCCAGAGTTGGGTGAGCAGCAGCCTGGAAGGAAAGCACTGGCCATGGATTACTGCCATTAGTAACATTATAATAAAAGCAACTCAGTGGTGAAAGGTTTCCATTATTTGGTGGGCAACGGGTAAAGTCGAGATGGGCAGTTGAGCTAAGGAAAGCATCAGCTGATGAGAGCCTGGGTTGTTCTGAACCTTCGCTACAATGGCCTGTTCTCCTTCCCATGTCCTCAACACTTCATGTACTCCATTGTTCACTTCCAGGCTCTCTCCCTACCATGATCACCCAAAAATACCTCTTTCTTTGCACATCCTATCCAATCTTACTGTACAATCCAGATCCTGAAAGCTGTTACCTACCAACCCCCAGGACACTTTCCCTCTTTTTTCAATGAGTTCAGTGCTGGGCTCAGTTCCCATCTTCACCCCACATCCTACCCTCATAGTCCACTTCCACACACCCGCCTCCTCAACCTACTGATTTCCCATGATCCTCTACTCCATCTCAGTTACACTCAGATATGGTAAAAGGCTGGATCTTGCCCTCACCCATAAGTGTTCCATTTTTATGATCAATATGTCACTATTCAATTATGATCACATCCAGCATTCCTTTATCTGATTTTAATCTATCATTTTATCTCACTCTATACCTTACTTCTTCTAAACTTATTCTTTGTCCTCAACATGACCTCCAATCCCTCTACCACTTAGTAATTTTCCAGACCACTATCCCCATAGTGTAACCTGACTACACTCTCCTCACTTCCTCCATAATCCTCTGTCCTATTACAACTTACTCCTTGCCCAAACCCAACAGCATGTTATTTCCACCATATGCCTTCTTTATTCCCATTCACAAGCTGCCTAATGGATCTCAAGGAAGTCAAAACTATGCTAACACATTTATGTTATACAATCTCAACTGGGCCCTCAGAGTGGCAAGGCAATCCTTCCACTTCTCCTAATTAATTTTCTATGCCCCCTATCACAATTGCTGTTCCAAATCTTCTGGCCCCTCATCAAGCTTTTCACTGAGTAGCCTCTCCCTTACTCTAGTAGCTGAGGACTTCACCTCATATTTCACCAAAATCAAGGAAAAATGTACTTAACCTGAGCTCTGTCTCCTTCTTTCCTCCATCTTTGGCTCATAGCCCCTGGACATCTTCCAACATTATTTTCTCTTTTTACTCTAGTCTCTGCGGAAGAGAAGGCTCTTTGCCTCAGTAAGACCAAACCCCATTGCTCCCACTATCAACCCCAACTTTTTCTCTCTAACCTTTGGTCTTTCCTGAACTCTGCTCTGCTGCCTTCAGATCATCTCTTTCCCTTCCTCAACAGTCCTTCATTACATCTTACCATTGCTGCTAATTTTAGTCTTATATCTCTCTTCACTTTCTCAGTTAAACTCCTTGAAAAGGCCATCTACATTCAGTGCCTCCACTTCTCCCTTTCTTTGAGAGCTGGAGACTGACCTCATCATTTAGCTGAAGCTGCCCTCTCCAAAGTTACCAGTGATCTCTTGCCAAATCTAATGGCAGTTTTCTTAATTTTCATCCTTTATGATCTCTCAGGTAGGTAGGTGGTGCAACGGATACAATGTTGGGCCTGGAATCAGGAAGACGAGTTCAAATTCAGCCTCAGACATTTATCCTAGGCAATTTACTTAACCTATATTTGCCCCAGTTTCCTTAACTAAAATGGGCGTAATAATAGCAATTACTTCTCAGGGTTGTGATGGGACTCAAAACAGCTTAACACAGTGCCTGGCACACAGTGAATTCTTAATGACCCTCCCCCTCACATTAATCCGTCCTCCACATAGCAAAAGTGATTTTCCTAAACTGCAAATCTGATCTTGTCACACACCTGCCCTTACTCAATAAACTTCAGTGGCTCACATTTCTTCTGTGATTAAATATAAATTTCTGAGTCTGGCGTTTGAAGCGCCTCACGACCTGGTCCCTTCCTGTCTTCCCAATCTTCTTACGTGTTAACCCCCTCCACACAATCCATGGCCCAGCCTTCCTGCTGTTCTGCACATAAAATGTGTGGAATGAATGTTCTTTCTCTCATATCCACACTTTTGCACTGGCTCTCACTCCTCACTTATCTATCTCCCTTTCCATCGTCTTCCTCTTGGGCTACCTGGTTTTCTGCAAGACTCGGCTTGCATTTCTCCTTCCAGGTGAAACCTTCCTTGCTCCTCCCAACTGCTAGCACCTTCTCCTTCCAATGAACTTGCACTCATTTTGCATATCTTCCAGATGTATCCATATGCACATGTTGACTTCCTTTCTAGAGTGGGAACTCTTTAAAGGCAGGAACAAATAAGAGCTTGCTAAATACTCATTGACTGATTGACTAGCGGTTTTATATGTCACACAGTGTTCTGCACACAGTAGGTGTTTAATTTATGGATGTTGACCTTATTGAGTTAATAAGTGAGTGCAGAGCAGAGTTAGCACCAAACTGAATCAATCTAATTCTGGTAAACCTCTCTTGGGTTATATGAATATGGAAAGAATGAGTAATTTTTGTCAACCTAACAAACTCCCACTTTGGGAATTTCCTTTACCCTTTAACTCAATCTACCTATCATTTGAGGGACTGGGACTAGATTAATCAATCAATAAATACTTATTAAGCACCTACTCTATGCCAGGCAGTGTGCTAGGTGCCGGAGATACAGAACAAAAATGAAACAAATGGTCCGTGCATCTATCAGAAGATGGTTTCAAAGGTCCTAGTTCTAAGTCTGTGAGCCTATGACTTGGTAAATAAGTCCTAGGTGATACCCTCTCTCACCAAGGCACATAGCTACTCAGGGTCTTGTCAATAAATGGTAGAGATAGGATCTGAAATCAAGTTTCCCTGATCTAAAGCCCAGTGCTCTAACCACCATAAAATGCTACCTCTTTTTTGTTTCTTTTAAGGGATAAGGATGAGGACAGGGACAAGGACTGCACCTGTAATTTATTTGGTAGAAGTAACTCCATTTTCCAAAGGTGGTTAGCACCTTAGGTTTACAGTCCTATAACAATGCCCAGAACAGTGAGATGTTATGACTTACCAAGGGTCACCCAGCCAATATGTGGCAATGTTTAGTATAAGAGAGGTTTTTTTAAAGAACCTTAAGATGCCAAAAATCACTTCTGAAAGTTTATGTCATAATTGACACATATCTAGCATTACTGTCACAAAAATCAAAGGCTTAGAAAAGATCTGATATAGGATCATTCAAAAAAGATGCAGAGAATGGAAGGAAGGCACCATTTACCAAAGTCTACAGGATTGGCCCCCAGTAAAGAATATACAGTAGCACTCTATGGAGAGGCTAGCAAGTATGCAAAGTATGAACCCCAAGAAATTGTCAAGAAGGTGATAATAAACAGGAATTCTCAAAGCAGTCATCTAAATTCACAGAGGAAGCCATGATGCTTTATTAAGTTAATAACAGGTCCCACCCAGTTATGGCCGATACCAACAAAGACAACTAAAAAGAACTTTCTTATCAAGAAGGTAATACCTGTGTCATTACATGTGTTTCATACTTGAGGAAACAGTAAGAGATGTTCCATGACTTAATCATGGTCAGACAGATGTTATGTGTCACAGTCAGATCTCCAACACAGCCCCTCCCACCAAGGTTCTTTGACCACCATCATCAGCCCAGCCCCTCCCACCAAGGTTCCTTGACCACCATCATCAGCCCAGCCTCTCCCACCAAGGCTCTTTGGCTACTACCATCAGTCTCTTTGGCTGTCAACATCAAAGACAGCCTTTCGTTACATACAGCCATCCTGGATTTTTCTTAAATTCCTATGATTGAGATGAATGAATGTGACTCCAAAGAAGGAAGCCCTAAATCCACTGCAAGGCCTTTGTTTGAATCCCCAGAGTTTAGCATAATGCTTGATTAATATATTCTTGTTAATTGCCTGAATGACTGACAAGGCTCACTATTGTTCAAAGTAAGAGAAAGTACAGGGAAGATATTTTGCCAAAACCTTAAATATTCAGAAAACGGATTCATTCAAAGGCACCAGTATACAACCCAATGCACACTCAACCAGTAACACACCTGCCTTAGTACTAAAGAGGCGACATAAGGCTCAGACTACAGCCAGAATTAGATTGACATTCATACTTATACTGAAACAATCTCTCTGGGGAAAAAAAATGTCTTACCTGCCAGAATATACTATCTATCGTGTTCCCAAGAAAACCATCTCGACCTTCTGAAGACACCAGCTTGGGTCCCAGGATTGTCATGAATTCATCAAAATCCACCTGGCCATCCCCTGGAGGGAGAAGAAATAAACATGAGCCAGCTTGTACATGGATTTGAACTACTAAACACAATATAAGGAAGAAGCCTCCTCCTACCCCCATGGCCTCTTCCCAGCATGTCATTTACAGACAGAGACATGGAGGGAGGCAAACAGCAACTTGTAATGATGTTGTCATGCTTTTATTGGGTATTAGCAAATCATTAGTCCTTTGAATGTACAAAAGATGGCTCTCAAATCAGAGAAGGGCTTATTTGCCCTTTGAAAAACTTATCATTAACCAAGCAACTTTCAGGCTAATGTTGAAGGGGCAAATAAACCCAAGAATCATTTTTCATGATCCAATTGGAATCAGCAGGAGTAATACTCTGGCCCTTTATAATGACAGCTCTAGATAAAGGATATAGACAAATGATAGCTCTAGAAAAAATGCCATTATCTCTCGTAGTGACCAGAAGCCTGAGCACGGAACATAGGGTCACAGATTTAGAACCAGGAGAGAATTAAGAGACCATAAGTCCAACCAAGTCCCCCATTTTACATATGAGGAAACTGAGGCCTATAGAAATTAAATTAACTATATACAGCTAGTTAGTATCTGAGGCAGGATTCAAACTCAAGTCTTCCTGACTCCAAGACTAGCACTGCATCAAAAAACAGTCTAGAATTGGAGTCAAATGATCTGGGTTCAAGTTCCGACTCTCCTAAACAAATATGTGGCATTGGGCAAACTTAATCTCTCTGGCCTTGATTTCTTCATTTGTAAAATAAGGGGGTTGGACTAGGTCACCTTTAATGACCTTTCTAGCTCTAACTCTATGAGATTATTGGTGATATTTCAGATCCTTCTCTATAGAATCATAATACAGCCAAGATGGGGCAACCGCTGGTTTGTTTCTTTCCTGTTCGATTTCTCTGTAGGTTTGGCCATGGTGGCCATCTGTTCCTCCTTGATACTCTCTTCCCCTTTGTTTGTGGTGTTGCTGCTTTCTCCTTCCATTTATATAACCCTATCTTCTCAGAGTCCTTCCCTCACAAGCCTTAAGAAGAGAAGTTGTACCCCAAGCTCTGCCCTAGGCTCTCTTCTTTCTATATAATCTCTCAGTGATCATCTCTAAGTAAATGATTTACCAAATTAAATACCTAATCCCATTTTCACAACAAAGCTCCAGTTTCAAGGTTATGTTTGGCTCCTAGATATTTCCAACC
This sequence comes from Petaurus breviceps papuanus, assembly GCF_028583685.1. Taxonomy (NCBI): domain Eukaryota; kingdom Metazoa; phylum Chordata; class Mammalia; order Diprotodontia; family Petauridae; genus Petaurus; species Petaurus breviceps. The sequence continues at coordinate 14,075,164 of NW_027185798.1, forward strand.
ATATGTGTCTCCCTTCCCCTCCCCCAATTTAACATGTTCAAAGCTCATCACTGCCCTTCAAAAATCCCATACCTCATCCATGTCTCCTGATTTCTGTTGATAGAACCACTATCCTCCCAATCGCCCTGACTTGAAAACTTCATGTCATCTTGGAGGCAGTGTGGCCAAGATTGATAGAGGGCAGGCAGGAAGATCTGAGTTCAAATTTTGCCTCTAATACCTACTGGTTGAGTGAGTCACAACCTCTGAACTGACATAGTTAGCCTAAAAAGTTGCCAAGGGAGGGGCGGCTAGGTGGCACAATGAATAGAGCACAGTCAGGAGGACCTGAGTTCAAGTTTGGCCTCAGACACTTAATACAAAAACTAGCCATGTGACCTTGGGAAAGTCACTTAACCCCAATTGCCCTCCAAAAAGCAAAAAAAAAAAGTTACCAAGGTCCCTTCCAGCACTGAATCTATGATGCTATGGTCCTTCTCTTTCCTTCAAGTCTTACCTCCCATAAATTTCCAGGTCCCAACCATTCTGTCTCCACCATTTGCCTCATATCTGTGTAAGTCTACATACAGTAAGACCTCCAAAGTGTTGCCAAAGTTAGGGAGAAAATGATGAAGAGATAGAGTGTGAATGGGCTGCCTAGCCAGAGCTGGAGCTCCTTGGAAAGTCACTAGCTGGCCAAAGCAAGGGCGGTCCTTATTCCTGAGAGGGTGTGTTTTTCTGAAGAGGCGCTAGCAGCCTGGGATCTGTTACAGAAAGCTTGCAAGCATTCAGATCGAGAATGCCTTTCTGGAAGCAGATTTCCTAGCCTCCATCACATGGGGATTACATCAGTCCCCCATTATACAACCAGCATTTATTAAGTGCTCGTGATTTTCCAGACATTGTGACAAGCACTGGGGAAACAAGACCTCTAGAAGCTTGCATTCTAATGGAGAAGACAACATGTACATATTTAGATATATAAAAGACCCAGACCAAGCAAACACAAGGTGACCTTGAGTCCAAAGACAGGGAAGCTGGGGCACCAGGAAAGGTGCCTTATACAGAAGAGGACACATAAACTGAGTCATTCACATAGGCACCAGCCCTTGGCTAGACTATAATTCCCTCCTAATTGGGATCCCTAACAAAATTCTCTCCCCACTCTCGTCCATCCACAAAATTTCCAAAGTAAGATTCAAATACACAGAACTGAGCTTGTCATCCCATCATTCAAAAGCCTTTGGTGTCTCCCTATGGTCCATATGACAAAACACAACTTCTTAGTCTGACATTCAATGTCTACAGTCTGGCTCTAAGCCACCTTTCTGGCCTTACTTCACTACGCATCCAGTTCGAGCCTCTGTCTTCTGGTCCAAACAGACTACTGACAATTCTTCACTTTCGTTCCTATTTCTCTTACACTCATGCTTGTATGCAGATATACTCATTCTCATACGCCCCCCTCTCTACTCACTGACATCCTTTCTTTTCTAGAGGTAGTAGGTGATCCAGTCGATGAAACACTGACCATGAAGACGAGAAGCCCTGAGTTCAAATTCAGCCTCAATCACTTACTTGCTATGTGAACTTGGAAAATTATTGAACCTCTGTCTGCCTCAGTTTCCTCAACTGTAAAATGGAGATGAGAATAGCCTCCCAGGGTTGCTGTGAGAGTCATTGAGATAATATTGGTCAAGTGCTTAGTGTGTCTGGAACACATAGGGCGTACACATGCAAATTATTCCTTTCCCTTTCCCTTCTTCATTCAAGGTACCCTAAGTGCTTCCTCTTCCATGAAACCTTCCATCACCTTCAAAGATGACACTATCTCTCCCTCCTCAAATGTCTCACTAAACATTATTGATAAGATAATGTGCCCTTTCTACCCTGGAGCTCCCTCAGCATTGTCCATCCTTCCCTGGGCCCTACTTACTCAGGCATGTGAACTAGCCACCATTAAACTATAACCTGCTTGAAGATAAGATGGTGTTGGTTTTCATTTCTTTATTTATTTGTTCATTTGTTTATCTATCCATCCATCTATTTATTTATTTAATAAATAATGTATTTGTTTGTTTGTTTGTTTATTTGTTTTTAGTTTTCAACATTCATTTTCACAAGATTTTGAGTTAAAATTTTCTCCCCATCTTTCCTCTACCCCCACACCAAAATAGCCAGACTACTGAATACCCCTTCCCCCAATCTGTTCTCTCTTATATCCTACCCCATCCCCCCTGTTATGGGAATGGGAATCTGAAGATCTTCCCTGCCACTTGGCCCTTTGATAGGCTTAAGTGACTCTGAGAACCTTCCCTGTTTTGAAAATATACTCTTCCCCCTAATAGGCTGAATGTGGTCACCTGGAGCCTGTTATCTGGAGGCTTGTTTTTCAGGAATGCCCACATTTTGTTGCTTTCTGATTGGGCAGTGGGTCAAGAGGACTGTGACATTCTCTGAGCCAGGAGAAGGCTATATATACCCTGATGTGAGGTTTTGCTTTGGGGCTCACTTTGAGGAGAGTTGTGTGATTTGACAAGGTGAGACTCTGGGCAGCCATTGAGCCCCCTGGCTTTGAAAACCCAGATGTTGGTGCTTCCCTCTCCAGTAACTGACTAGGAATGGATGTAATGGTCAGACAGCTGGAAGCCTGTCTGCTGATCTATTTCTCTGTCTGCTTGTAACTTGTTTATATTCTCTGAAGTTTGGGGTGCTGACCTTTTTCCCCTGAACTAGGTAAATGACATATGTTTGATTAAAGTAAGATTGTTAACCCATGTTGAGTTGCTTTCCTTTAGAAAAGCAGATCTAAGAACCTGTGTTGGCAGCCACCCTGGGGATGCTAGGGTGCTTGCTGCTACACCACCCCCAACTTTCTAGTAGGGCAAGATGCATTTTTCTACCCCAGTGCCTGTATATCTTATTTCCCATTTGTATGTAAAAAAACAATTTTTTAACATTTGTTTTTAAAACTTTGATTTCCAGATTCTTTCCCTTCTTCCCTCCTCAACCCCACTGGGAAGACAAGCAATTCAATATAGGTGGTACATGTATAGTTACACCAAACATTTCTATAGTAGTTATAATGTGAAAGACTAACTATATTTCCCTCCATCCACTCCCACCCTCCACTTATTCTATTTTCTGCTTTGACCCTCTCCCTTTTCAAAAGTGTTTGCTTCTAACTAACCTCTCCCCCAATCTGTCCTCCCTTCTATCATCCCCCTTCTATTCCTTTTCCCCCTACTTTGCTATAGAGTAAGATACCCAATTGAGTGTGCATGTTATTCCTTCCTTAAGTCAAGTTCAATGAGAGTAAGACTGATCCATTCCCTTTCACCTTCCTGCTCTTCCCCTACATTGTAACAGTTTTCTCTAGCCTCTTTTATATGAGATAATTTACCCTATTCTATCTTTCCCTTTCTTCTTCTCCCAATATATTCCTCTTTCACCTCTTAATTTTATTTTTTAGATACCATCCCTTCATATTCAACTGATCCTGTGCACTCTGTCTAGGCATACATGTACACACATATACACACACTCACATAAATATTTATATGCACACACACCCTCCTATACATACATATATGTATGTATACATATATACATATATATTCCCTTCAACTCTCCTCATACTGAGAAAAGTCTTATGCACTACAATTATTGTTTTTCCAGGTAGGAATGTAAATAGTTCAACTTTAGTAAGATCATTATGCATGTATTTTTCTTGTTTATCTTCTCATGCTTCTCTTGCTTTTTGTATTTGAAAGTCAAATTTTTTGTTCAGCTCTGGTTTTTTCTTTTTTTTTTTTTTTTTTGCTTTTTGGAGGTCAATTGGGGTTGAGTGACTTGCCCAAGGTCACACAACTAGTTAAAGGGTTAAGTGTCTGAGGCTGGATTTTAACTCAGGTCCTCCTGATTCCAGGGCTAGTGCTCTATTCACTGCACCACCTAGCCACCCCTCAGCGCCAATTTTTTCATCAAGAATGTTTGAAAGTATTCTCTTTCATTGAATGACCATATTTTCCCCTGAAGCATTATACTCAGTTTTGCTGGGTAGGTGATTCTTGGCTTTAGTCCTAGCTCCTTTGACCTTCAGAACATTGTCTTTCAAATCCTTCAATCCCTTAATGTAGAAGCTGCTAGATCTTGTGTTATCCTGATTGTGTTTCCACAATACTCAAATTGTTTCTTCCTGACTTCTTGTAATATTTTCTCCTTGACCTGAGAACTCTGGAGTTTGGCTATAATATTTCTAGTTTTCTTTTTGGAATCTTTTTCAAGAGGCAGTTGGTGAATTCTTTCAATTTCTATTTTTCCCTCAGGTTCTAGAATATCAGGGCAATTTTCCTTGAGAATTTCTTGAAGGATGATTTCTATGCTCTTTTTTGGATCATGGCTTTCAGGTAGTCCAATAATTTTTAAATTATCTCTCCTGGATCTATTTTCCAGGTCAGTGGTTTTTCCAATGAGATATTTCACATTGCCTTCTATTTTTTCGTTTGGATCTGTTTTATAGTATCTTGATTTCTCATAAAGCCATCAAATTCCATTTGCACTAATCTAATTTTGAAGGAACTATTCTCTTCAGTGAATTTTTAAAATTCTTTTTCCATCTGGCAAATTCAGCTTTTTAAGGCATTCTTCTCCTCATTGGCTTTTTGGGCTTCTTTCACCATTTGAGTTAGTCTATTTTTTTAAGGTGTTATTTTCTTCAGTCAGGCTGTTGATTCACTTTTCATTATTTTCTTGCATCATTCTAATATCTCTTCCCAATTTTTCCTTCATTTATCTTATTTGATTTTCAAAATCCTCCTTGAGCTCCTCCATGAGCTGCAACCAGATTCATATTTTTCTCCTTCCCTCCATTCCTTCCCTTTGAGAAGGCAATTGCACATAATTGAGCAAAACAAGTTTCTAGATTGGCCATGTTCAGAAAATACATGTCTCATTTTGAAACTTGAGTCCAGCATCCTCTCTGTTAAGAGGACTAGAGCATATTTCATTTTGGTCATCTGTAATCATTGCCGGTCATTGCATTGATCAGCGTTCTTAAGCCTTTCAAAGTTGTTTTTCTTCATACTGCTGCTACTGTATTAACTTTTGTCCAGGTTCTACTCTCTTGATTTTTCATCAATAAGTCTTCCCAGGTTTCTCTGAAATAGTCCTTATGATAATTTCTTAAGGCACAACAATACGACATTATATTCATATACCATCATTTGTCCAGCCGTTCTCCAATAACTGGGCACTCTCTTAGTTTCCAGTTGTTTTCCACCACAAAAAGAGCTGCTATAAATATGTGTCTATCTGAACCAGCCCACTCATTTTACAGATGAAGAAAGCTTATAGGGGTTAAATAATTTGTCCAAGGTTATATAGGTACTAAGTGGCAGAAACAAGATTCAAACTCGGGTTCTTTGACTCCAAAGCCATCATTCTTTCCACTGCCACATCCTAAACACTCTTTTCCATTGCCTGGACCTTTCAGTGTTCCAAATCTGCCTGAAATTTTTGTTTTATGAAGTTGGAGGGGGAAAAATCTTGAGCCACATTTCAATGACCTATGCCAATATATAGCCCCAGCCTTTGGCATGGAGCTCTCATTCCCAAAGACCTAAATGATAGCCCCATATGGAAACTGGAACTTGGAGTGGGCAAAGTTTACCCTAAGAAGGGAAATTGGGATCCTGTTCAAACGGGTCTGTGGGTGTCATTTCTCATTACCATGCTGCACTTGGCCCTCAAAATAAACCACTTAAAATGTGTAAGTGTTTGACACCAGTTAAATGGCTGAATTTTCTAAAGACAAATTCCTCCTTTGGGTTGAGTTTCAAAGCTATGGTCCTCATTCAACTAACTGGTCCCAGAGAATGCTAACACTTCTTTTCTTGGGCAGAAGTGTTACTAACAAGGCTGTGCTATTCTAAATGCCCCCAAGTTATGTGAATCAAGAGTTCCTCTGCTGACTTAAGCTTAATGGCCCAGGGCTGCACAACTCTGACCCTCTCACCACTCCCATTATCTCTAAATGATCTCAGGCCTTCCTGGGCATCATCACTTATGGATTACAGGCACAAAGCTCATCTTAATGCAGTGTACAGTAGGAATAGAACAGACTGTAAGGAGGAAATAAAGAACATTTGTAGATAAGCAGGAGATTGCTCTCAAATAGCTTTCCCTAGGCTTTAAGAGAAAAATCAATGCATTTTAATAAGATTTTAACAAGGACTGGCATGTTGTAGTTATGTCTGTCAGCTTGTCTTTGTCAATGGCATATCTTCTTGACTTGTCCACCATGGATCTGGAAGACTCAAACCAAAACCAAGGTAAAAAAATAACTCAAATGTCCTTATAATCATGTCATAAAGTGATGGAGTGGCTAGATTGTTGGATGTGGGTTCAAATCCTGCCCCTGCCATCATAAGCTATGTAATCCCAAGTAAGCCACTTTACTCCTCAGTGACTAGTACAACTCCCAAGGATGCATCAGCTGAATCACATGTGGGTGATTGCACATATACCAGGGACTTTTGCTGCCCTTCTTGACCTAATCAAAGATGTCCACACCTGATAAAGAAAGTGCAGGATGCAAATCATCTTATTTATGCCTTTAAGATCAGTCCATTGGTTAATTGATCCAACTGAGACATAGGGACTTCACCACAACACACACACATCCACATAGGTATCCCCTAGACAAACCAACCCAGTGTTTAAGATGCTTGGCGAGTCTACATTCATTCAAAACTATGGCTGGTAAACTTCTACTGATGCATTTACTTTTGCTGCTGAGTCAAGAACACAAGTTCAAAGTGAAGGAATTTAATGAAACATCATGGCAAGAAAAATAGCAATAAAGTATTTTCCCCATAAACCTAGGGCATACTTTTCCACAAATATACACATCAGAAGTGAGAAGAATGGACATGCCTGGGGAATATTCATGGAAAAACACACACGTATTGAATGTGTAAGGGTACATAAAGAGAGAGGCAACTGTCCTCCAGCACTCCAAAGAGAACAGTGTCTTCTGGCTATGTTGGCTCCCACTGCTCTTATCTCGTGGCCACCCTTTACTGGCCATGTAATTTCTAGCACTGGGGTGGGCTAAGTTGTGTCTGTTGCTCACTACTGGTCTTGCCCATCCTGTAGATTCTGCTTGGCGTGTGGTCTCTGTCTGGGGTTGAGATGGAGCGTGTTGTCGCTTCTCAGTGTTTCTTCCCACTGCTTTTTCATAGTTGCTATGTGGTGGCGCTCTCCTGGATCCCTAGCGACCATTTAATTAGGTGATTGAGCAACAACCTTGATGGGTCCATAGGATGATCTGGAAAGAATTTCAAGGCTGTTAGAGACTGTAAAGCAAAAGCTGATGACTTCTCTTCCCCACACACCCGAAGCCAAGCAACAAACCAACTCATCCAGCCAAGGATGCCACATCCCGAAAGACGCCAACCCAAGGAAGTTCTCATATTCATTCTGTATATGACACATATATATGGTTTCCTCTAGCTAGACTGTAAACTCCTTGAGGGCAGGGACAGGCTTCCCTTTTGTCTTAGTATCTCCAGTTTCTAGCAGAGTGCCCAGAACCAGTAGGTTCTTAATAAATCCTTGTTGACTGATGTAGTGGTTACTTTGTGAGAGCTTATTGGCCAAAACTAGTAAATGAAAATACAGAGGAAGGAACAAAGATATTAGAAGCTGAAAACCAGGATCATAAGGACCTCCAAGGTGGGGAAAATCTTTAGGTTTGTGCTGTGTAAATGGCAAAGCTTCAATTTTCCTCATGCAGCTCTTCTGACAATGCATGTGTATTTTTATACCTGACTGTGCCCAGCTGGTGCCACCATCCAGAGCCCTATGAATTGGTGCCATCATCTAGACCCCTTTGTGTTCCATTTGACTATAGAGCTCCTGTTGCCACCGCTGTCTGTGGTGATGGCCAACTAATTAGTGGAAGACAGACCCTGGTAACTGCTTGCTGCTCCCCTGAGTTCTCTGTAGAGCATGAGCTGAGGACTCACTGGCTTATCCTGTTTTCTAGTGATTCCCATCCATTAGCTATCTCCCCGACTGGCAGTAAGCTCTTCAAGGGGGAAAAGCACAGCTTATTCTTCTCTTATATTCCACTTCCCACCTCCATGCCCAGGGCAGGACACAGACAAGGCAGTCAATAAATACTTTCTGATGGGAGAAAAATATTATACTCAACAACCTCATAAATAGCACCTGTGACGTAATATTTCTCCTATTAACAGATTGCCTTTTGGTTGTTCATTCTTCATTTTTTGAAGAGGACCAATGACAACACAGGTGATGTCTTGACTCATGTGGGAACTGGATTTAAGTGAGGCCAAGTTGTCAGCCTCACTCTCTCTTCCAGAGTCACTGAAGTCCATTAGCAGGACAAAAGTCAGGATGACTGCTGATGGCCCAGGATGCAGTGGGTGACCTTGGCATCTTCAATGTCTTACCAGGCTCTAAGCACTCTACCAAACCTGCTTTAGTTGCATTCATGGTCTTTGGAATAAATTGTTCCCATTCATCCATTCTGCTAAGGGATGTCTTCACATGCTTGGGGTAGACAACTCCCCCCCCAACTCACCATTGGGTTTCAGACCTCAACCTGACTTAGCCCCTCTGGCAAGACAGTTTTACAGGAGTGTGCCTGTAAGTGCTGCTCATGCTACAGCTTCTTGGAGCCATGGGTGAGAGGTCAGTACCAGGTGGGGACCAAAGGTGGATCAGAAGCCCTGAAAAGGATGTGGCAAGCCCTCACACCGGAGCCACTAGTCTGCCTGAACACCCCATAGACCCCACCCTTCATATTAGCCAGAACTTACTTTGTATGTATATGATAGTGAGGCATGGTAGAGAGAGAGTCAGATTGGTAAGCCCATACTATCAAAAGTCAGGACACCCCTTAGGGGTGGCCAGGTAGCACAGCGAGTAAGAGCACCGGCTCCAGTGTTGAGAAGACCTGGAGATCGAATCCTGAGCTCAGACACTTAGCACCCACCCAGAAACACCTGGCCGTGTAACCTTGAGCAAGTTACTTAACCCCAATTGCTTTAAAAAAAAAAAAAGTCAGGACACCCTAGGTTCAAATCCTGCCTCTGACACATACTGTTTGATCCTGGAGAAATCAGTCAGTCTCAGTACCCCCAAGCAACCATAATATAAATTGCATAACAATTGCCAGCCTTTACTGGTAGAGGGAATGTCCTTACTTAACAGCTCCTTATACCTATGGAATCACAGGTCTAGGCATGCACACACGGATATACACAAATATGCACACACATATATGTACATATACTGTGTGTATATATGTAATATGTGTGTACATACATGCATTGTGTGTATATACACATATGTGTATAAGGGTAAGGTTCTACTCTCACCCTACTGGTGAAGTCCCCATGTCTCAACTGGATCAATGAACCAATGGACTGATCAAGTCTTAAAGGCATGAATGAGATGATTTGCACTCTGCACTTCCTTTCTCAGGTCTGGACCTCTTTGATTAGGTCAAGAAGGACAGCAAAAATCACTGGACTATGTACAAAGCAGCCAGGCTAGTTGTGGGTCCAGTCAAGCAGTGAACCAGTTTAGTGGTGAAGAAAAGGCAGTCCTCCTCTCTCTTTCCCTTTTTCCCTCCTTCCTCCCACTCTCCTGCTCTTGCTTCATGCCTCTGATTTGAGCTAGTCATCTGAGAAACTGGACCAGGTACAAGCAATTCATCCAGCTGGGATAAGACAGACTGACCCAGTAGGAAACAACCTGTCCACCTGGGAGCAGTAGTCAGTCACTCAAGGAAAGGCAGCTTCAGGCAGTGTGACCCTTTGTGTCAGAGAATGATGCTGTCTGCAGACTCTACAAAGGCACCGACTCTCAGAGCCCCAGAGAGAGCTCTGCCCAAAGGCCATTTCATGAGGACACTCCAAAGGAGAAAAAGATTTCTAGTAACAGGGAGCTGGGAGCCACATATGTTTCCAAGGTCTCTCCATACGTCCCTCCTCACTACCTGTGCGCATTTGGAAAAAAACATAAGGAATGAGAAATTGGACAATTTCAACAGAACCTTGCACCTGCTTTCTCTCAGCCTTTCTGGCATCTGTCATTTTCCTCTTTCATTATCGTGCCCCCTCTTCGAGGTATCAGGTGGAACCTCAAAGTTGATTTAATTTTCATTTCTCTAATTATTAACACTTTAGAGCATTTTTACAAGATTGCTGGTAGCTTGTATTTCTTGCTTTGACCACTTATCTATCAAGAAATAGCATTTTATCTTGAATCAATTCCTTATATATTTTGAACATAATAAAAGATTGAATCAATTCCATTCCTGAATCAATTCCTTATATTGCTTGGAAATTAGACCTTTATCAGAAAAACTTATTATAAAGCTTTTTCCCAGTTACCTACTTTGTAGGTTAATTTTGTGTCCACTCTCCCTGCTGAGACCAGATGTATCTATGGGAGAATGTGTTCTAGACTTTGGGGAAAGTATTTATGTATCTACTGCTATATGATCATCTTATTAAATGTTGTTTAGTTTTTCAGTCACGTCTGATTGTGACCCCATTTGGGGTTTTCTTGGCAGAGATACTGGAATGGTTTGCCATTTCTTTCTCCATCTCATTTTACAGACCTGGAAACTGAGGTAAAGAAGGTTAATTGATTTGCCCAAGTTCAAACAGCTACTAAGTGTCCGAGGCTGGATTTGAACTCAGGTTTTTTTGACTCCCCAGCTAGCACTCTATTGCATCACCTAGCTGCCCCATCTTATTAAATACTTTTGCCAAAAAAAGTAATTAGGTCATCCTGAGAATCAATGGGAAGTACAAGTGGGTGGGGAGCTAAGTAAGTAAATAATAGAGCTGAGATTTCAACCAGGTCCCCTTACTCCAAATCCAGCTCTCTCTCCACCAAATCACTGGGTGTTTTGGTTACAAGACATCTCCCAAGCCTCCATATTGTGCAGAAACCAGCTTTCAGAATCACAAAGGTAATGCTCAGAATCAACCAAACGTAAATAACATCCAATCCCATTTAAATAGCATTTGACAAATTGCACATTCATCAATCAAGGTACATTATACTAAACAGAAAAATAAATAGGTGAAAAAAAAATTAGACTGTCCCATCTCCTCCCCTCACCTCTAATTCATGATTGCTATCATCAACAAATATTTATGAAGCTCCTATTATGTGCTAGGCTCTGGGTTTACAAGTACAAGGAATGAAGCAATGCCTCCTAACAAGAGTTATATCCTAATGAGGCAGATGATACATATGTGCACATATAAAAATATGTACAGCACAAATGTAAAGTTAATAATACAAATATATTCAAAGCAGTTAAATGCAAGGTAGGTTGAGAGAGAAGGCATTAGCAGTGGAGGGAAGAATGGATTAGGAAAGGCTTCATGCAGATGATCCTAGGCTTCATCTTGAAGAAAAAGATGGACTTTGTAGGACAGGATATACAAGGCATGGGAACGGCCCATGCAAAAGCACAGGAATAAAGAGTTTTTCCAGCACCTTCCAAGAGCAAATTATCTCGGGATATGAGCCCTGGAAACAAACTGGTAGGAAGGCAGCAAAGGGGCCCAGTATGAGACGGTAGGGGCCCCACAGGGTCCTTGGAAGCAGGTATGAAGGTTGATGGCTGGAAGCTGAAGAGGAATTCTATGTTGTCCCTTCAACAGCTGGAAGAGGAGGTTTCTCTATGGGACCAGATTTGTTTTGGTTGCTCCCATCAGTGAAGGCTCCAGCCCTGAAGGGGGAAGGCGGAGACTGGGGAAGGGAAAAGGGATGGTCAAATTAAGCTCAGAAAAATCATGCGAGTCCCTAAGCTCAGGATCAGATCAAGGCAGAACGTGGGGTCTCGTGGAATGAAGAAGGGGAAGGTTATGCTCTATCCTATTGTTCAGACCACATCTGGAAAACTGTGGTCAGATTGAGAACTGTCCTTCGGGAAGGATACTGAGCAGCTGAGAGGTGACAGGATGGTGAGCTAGCCTGGAGACCAAGCCAGAATCTAGGCCAACCAACTTAGAATGGAAATCCCTGGGGACAGTTAGCCTGGAGAAGACTCATTTGGGAACCTGGTACTTGTCTTCAAAGTTACCCCACCAAACAGGGACTAAAATTTTTCTGATTGGCCCTAGAGGGCAGAATTACATGTTGCAGAGAGACATATTCCAACTTGAAACATGGAAATCCTTTCCAACAGTCAGAGCTGTCTAAAAGTGGAAGGCAAGACCTCTTTATATAGCGGCTTTGCCTCCACTGAAGGTTTTCCATTGCGACTCAGATGATGACTGTTTGGGCATATTGTAAAGAGAGATTTCTTTTCCAGTACAGACTAGGTTAGATGGCCTCAGAAGTTACTCTCAACTCCAAAATTCTGTTGTCTAAGCAATTCTATTTTTTGGTTATGTTAAATATTTATTGATTTAAAAATATTTTTAAAGTAGGTTATCATTCCGTATTTTAAAAATTAGAGGGCAGAAGACAACCTCTAGCAAAGCTGCAACTTGCTTACACAGGGTCGGCCCCCTATTTTCTGGTTAGCCCTCTTTCCTGAGTTCTATTCTCCAGAAGAAAAATGACCATAAATCAAGACATTCCTAGGGCCATGTCATCCCCAAGATTCTAATATCCTCCTACATGGCTGAAGGGCACCTCCTCACCCTCTCCCAGTCAGGGATTATTATGACTTCCTGCTGGGCATGCTTCTATTTCCTAACGTCTATATAAACTACAATTCTCATCTGACCCAAGACCCTTCATGCTAGTAAGTGCCAGAGAAATTATTCCACCTCCAGTCATGATGTTATCTGCTTACTCGAGCACAAAGCTATAAATACGTGAGTAGCCCTGAGAGCCTGTGGAAGCTAAAACAATTGGGATTGGTTAGACCATGTCCAAAAGGCATAGCCAGGAATGGATCTCTTTAACACTGTGACCTTATATCCTATAGAAAACCACTACTTGAGAAGTTGTCAGGTGGCTAGCCTGGAACTGTGAAAACAGCCCTGGTGCTCCAGTCAAAGCAGCTGCATTTAGAGCCCACATCTTAAACTTGCTGCCCATAGGACCCTGGGCAAATGATGAAACCTCCCCTGCCTCGGTTTCCCCATTTATAAAAACGAGGGAGTTGGACTAGATGACTTCTGAGATCTCTTCTATCCCTAGATCAATGATGTTAGGATCCTGGTACTTTGAAACCTGGGGAAGAAAAATCTTAAAAACAAAAATAACAACAACAGGTAAACATTCCAGGACAATTGGGTAGTGTAGTAGATACAGTGCCAGGCCACAGTCAGGAAGACTTCTCTTTGTAAGCACAAATCTGGCCTCAGACACTTACTGGTTGTGTGACCCTGGGCAAGTCACTTAACCCTGTTTGCCTCAGTTGCCTCACCTGTAAAATGATCTGGAGAAGGAAATGGCAAACCTCTCCAGTATCTTTTCTGAGAAAATGCCAAATGGGGTCAATCAGAGCCAGACACAACTGAAAAAAGACTCAGTAACAAACATCCAGAATTTCCTTGAGATGATACTTCCTTTGTAGTACCAGGCTGGGACCCATCAGTGAGATCCCCTAGCAGGCATCATAGTAGGGGGTAGAATGTAAGGTGACGGCAGTGTGCAATGAACACTCAAGGGGAAGAGTCAAAAATAAATATACAGCTCCAGGAATGTCTCCACTTCCAAGCCAGCTGTCAGCAGGGCAGGGGGGAATCATGCTGCAAAGTTTGAATATCCCTGAAAACTGCCAGTGTTTGAGTGCAGGATTTGCTCCTAATGTGGGATGTTTTAATAGTTCTGATCACCAGACTTCCTCATGAAATGCACTAAGGAAACCTAAATGTTCTAGACCCACAATCAGGTGCCAAAGAGAGACATATGCAGAATCCATTTCCTATAAAAAAACGTCTATTTAAAAGTAAAAATCCAATCAGAAAGGCTGAGACAAACCGCACTTGGGAATTTCTGGAATAGAATTTAGCCAGCTCTCATCGTCAAGACTTCTAGGGGAGCTGTTTCCTTCACCCTCCTTTTCCCAGCCCCTCTCCCCTCCTCTCTCCCTTCTCTCCCCTCAATGGATGCTCTGTAGTTTTCCCTGTCAGGCAAAATTTTACCGATGATGATAACTAACATACATAAAGATTTATATAAATGTCAATATAACATTTATATAAACATTTACATTTATACAAATGTTTATTGATTGATTGATGACGTGGCATTTTGAGATTTGCAAAGTGCCATACATAAAGAATCAACAATCTCTCAAGTCAACAAGCTTCTATTAAATGGCCACTGTGTGCCAGGCACTATATTAAATACTGGAGACACAAAGAAAGACAAAAGATAGTCCTTGTTCTTAAGGAGCTCACAGTCTAAAGGGGACAGAAGTGGGGGGGGGGAGCATGCAACCAAATATCTATATACAAGACAAATTGGAGATCACCATGGAGGGAAGGCACTGGAATTAAGGGGAATTGGGAAAGACTTCTTGGAGAAGGTGGAGTTTAGCTGTAACCTCAAGGAATCGAGAGAAGCCAGGAGACATAAATAAGGACAGAGAGAAATCCAGGCATAGGAGACAGCCTGGAAAACATGCATAGTCAGGAGATGGAGTGCCCTGGGCAAGGAGGAAATGCAAGGAGGCTGGTGTCACTAGATCTCTTGGAGGGAAGAAAGATGCAAGACCACTCTCTGAGACTACTTCATCAGCTCCTACTTGCATTAATAAGCTAGGTTCCAGCCAGTAGCTGAATCCTTATCTCAGGGCACTGGGGTAACACTGCGGGGTAAGGGTTCTTAATACTGTCACTACCAATGGGAATGGGATTCCCAACAATTATCAGCCAAACTAGATTTTGGGACAAATATTTACTAAGTTGGTATACCATGGAGAACTCCCACAGGACAAGCGTTCACATGGTGGTAAGAAGCAATACAAGGACACTCTCAAGGTCTCTCTTAAGAATTTTGGAATAGATTGTGTGACATGGGAGACACTGGCACAAGACCACTCAGCATGGCGTGCCCACATCAGAGAAGATGCTGTGCTCTGTGAGCAAAGCAGAATTGGAGTAGCTCAAAAGAAACAAGAAATGTGCACATTTAAAGACATCTCTACCCCAAATGTTCATAAGGACTATTTGTGCCCAACCTGTGGTAGAGCATTCTGAGCTCATATTGGTCTAATCAGCCACAGTCAGATACACTGTAACTTAACTCTAGCGTAGATGGTCAGTTGTTACAAAAGTAACGCCTCCAAATTGGAGGTGCATAAGGGTAGCTAGGTGGTCTCTGTGAGTTCAAATCCGATCTCAGACACTTACTAGCTTGGTGACCCTGGGCAAGTCACTTACCCTTATTTGCCTCAGTTTCCTCATATATAAAATGAACTGGGGAGGGAAATGGCAAACCACTCCAATATCTCTACCAAGAAAACACCAAGTGATATCATGAAGAGTTAGAAATGACTCAATAACAAAATCAAAATCGTCTTATACACAAAGGTCCCTTGGAAAGGTGGGCTCAAACTTTGAGTAAAATGGAAAGGAGGCACCTAGGTTACTGGGTGTCCTTTTTCTCCCTTTATGGATCCCTCTTGAGGTTACTCTTAGGTATTGCTTTCTGTTGTTCTCCAAAGGTCAATGCCTTTCCAGAAGCCATAGCTGACACCTCTCCACTCAAGATGTAACACACCAGGAAGCTACCTGTCCTTTGCTTTTCCATTGTTTCTTCTATGGGAATGGCATATACTCTGGCAGATAATAGGTATTCAGTCAACAAAAATCAGAAACGCTTGTTAAGTGATTAATACTAGAGAATATTCATCGTTTATTTTTTTGCTTCACTTGATATCAATACAGATTATTGAACATAGGTCTGTAGTCTTATCTCTGTATGATTCATCATAATTCTGGAGTTTGAAGGAGAGGCTTCAAAGATACATTTTATTTTGTTGAATCAAATGCTTTTTCAACAATAAATGAAAATCAAACAAAAAAGTAGACCTAGTGGGAGCTTTTATTCTTCATACCTTTCTATTGTACGATCATAAAGATATAATCTATTGAAGAAAAATATCTATGAAACCCTCTAACTATGGTCTTCTCAAGCTTTCAAGGCTGCCCTTTATTATATATGTAAGTACGTGTGTATATGCATATATACACACATATACATATATACACAATATAATCATATTAAAGATATGCACATATATGTTTAGACCATTATCATAATAACTTTAAAGAATTGAGAGGGTTAAGATAAGGTCAGCAGTTGTTGACATCTCAGTCACCATTTCTGGTTCAAAGTATCATTGGTGGTTTTTCCATTTGTTTGGAATCTTCCTCCCTTTTAACTATGAGAGCCTTTAAAAACAGAAATGCCTCCAGAACAGATTTCCTCTGCACATATTTAGCCAAATCCAGAGGCTTTCCCTCCTCTATGCTGCCTTTGCTACCCTTTCATAGAGTATATCAGGTTGAGGTAGCTGGACTCCAAACATACCAGGTCAACTATTTACTATTACAAAAACATAGATAATATAACTGGCTTCCATTTTTCTGACGCTTTATAGTTTACCAAAGTGCTTTCCTCACTTTAATCCTGTGAGGTTAGCAGAGTGAGGGAGGAGTCATCTGCACTGGGCAATGGAGTTTCCAAGAGCAGACATGATTTATCCAAGGCCACAGAGCAAGGAAGTGCTAGACCTGGGATTCAAACTCAATTCTAATCTGTTTCTAAGTTTAGTGAACACTCCACAAAACACCCTGGTCCTGCTGCAAACACAGTATCTTCTCATTTTTGTCTCTTATCCTAATTTGATGTTTATTTTGACCTTTGTTCTAGCCAGCTTATGATCAGATTTTACTTGTGCCACACGCACTTATATACACACACATGTGTATGTGTGTGAGGTGATATAGGAGATGGACTTTAGAGTCAGGAAGAATTGAGTTTAAATCCTGCCTTAGACATATACAAATTGCATGACCGTAGACAAGTCACTTAGCCTCTCTCAGCCTTAGTCTCCTCATCTGTAAAATGGGAATAACAATAGATAGCACTTACTTTATAGGCTTGTTGTGATAATCAGATTAGGTAATATGTAATGCACTTTACAAACCTCAAAGAGCTATGTAAATGCTAACTATTCTCTTTTATACTTTTATGCACCACTTTGTATTATACTGTTATTATTATTCCAGCTTTCAGAGAAGGAACAAAGACGGCAAACTATTGGGTCAGAGCAGAATTGGGGATTATTATTTGTGAACACCTGAAGACTAGAGTGACAGTGCTTTGTTGATCTAGCTAATTACCAATACCATGAAGGGAGGAAAGCAAAATCAGAATAGGGGCATGAACTGGGGAGGGCAAAGTGGCACTGAGGTGCCATAGGACACACTAAAGATGAAAAGCAGGTGGAGGAGGAACGATGAAGTGAGAGAAATGCAAGCACAGGAGATTGTGATGAGAGAGGAGATCATTCCAGACCTCCGAGGTAGAAGGGGTTGAGGTGACAGCAAGGTCTAAGGTGTGGTTGAGATAGATAGGAAATGGATTCCTTGGGTGCTAAGAAGGTTGATGGAGGATCTTAGGTGTATAGCTCTAGGGTCATAATCTAAGGCTATGAGAGAAGCTCAGAGGTCAGCTGACTCAACCCTCTCATTTTACAGATGAAGAAGCAAAGGACCAATAAGGAGAAGTGACTTTTTCAAGATCACACACGTAATAGAAGTCAATTATGCTAGGAGGCTTGGATGGCTTGAGAGTTCTAAGAAGCATGCATGATTGAAAGAGGAATTGGACCCTAGAAGTTCC
Organism: Petaurus breviceps papuanus; assembly: GCF_028583685.1. Classification (NCBI taxonomy): domain Eukaryota; kingdom Metazoa; phylum Chordata; class Mammalia; order Diprotodontia; family Petauridae; genus Petaurus; species Petaurus breviceps. The sequence goes on from NW_027185798.1 coordinate 14,093,017, forward strand.
TTCCCATTCTAATTTTGAGCTTTTAGAACCCAACTCTAGGAATTTTAGCCTGGAATGGTATGGAAGAGGACATCAAGGTTTGACCCTCCATGGATTCCAGCTGCCTCATCTCACCCCAGGACTCTTCTACCTTCCCCCTATAAGTTGTCACTAATTATTTTAGCAAAATGCTTGTCACATTTGAGGAAATTAACTCCTCCATCAAGGACAATTTGATCAGTCAACCAAACCAACATAAATTAAAATATGTGGGAAGGACAGGTGAAGGTGTAAAGCTTCTGAGGAATGTAATGTAGATATTCAATTCTCCTTGTCTTTGTTTTAGGGAAAAAATATGGGATGTTGAAAGTCAGTCTTTTCTTTCATCTAATCTCCTCAGTCAATTGACACCAGACAACATGTTACAACATACAAAGGAATACTGTAACTATCACAGAAAACAGTTTCATGATCTACCCAAATCCTGTTACCAGAAATTGTTATTTAAAAAAGAGGAATGGTCTTCCAGTTAGGAAAGTTGGGTTCTAGAAACTTGAAATTGCAGCGCCAAAAGGACCTCTAGGGTCCAATTCCTGCACAAATCATATATGCCCTTTATTACGCTCTTGAGACATAACCTCAGATTCTGCTTAAAGACCTCCAATGATGGAGAACTTACTGCTCTCCAAGGCAGGTCATTCCATCTTTGAAGAGCTCTGCTAAGTAGTTTTTCATTATTTAAACTAAACTCTTGCTCTCGGTCACTTCTACTCATTAGCTTTATTCCGTTCTGCCTAGGCTTCTGACTTTGCCACCATAATTCAGCTCCCTTCTCACCCTAGAACATCCTTCTGCCATGTCTGCTCCCTTTTGCCATTGGTGAGTTCCTTCCAGGGACCTCAATGAGCCATCTTAGCTGTCCTTATGAATCTGTTCCCTTTGCCCTAAACCTTCCCTCCCCTTACTCTGCTGTTCAGTTTCCTTTTATGTACTGTCTTCCCTCAGTACAATGTAAATGCCTGAAGGGCAAGGACTCTTTTTGCTTGCAATGCATTTGTATCCCCAGGGCTTAGCACAGTGCCTGACACATAGGAAATACTTAATAAATGTTTATTGCTTCCTTGCAACTTACCTTAGTTCTGACACTACCCTCTAGGGCCAAGCAGACACATTGAAATTTCTCTTCCATATGATTCTCTTTCCAGTATCTGGAGACAGCAATCATGCGTTTAAGTCTTCTCTTGCCATACAAAATATATCAAGATCCTTCTATTTATTCTTCTATGACATAATTTTCAGTCCCCTCACCATCCTGCTCACGTCCCTCTGTAATTCTCTAGCTTGTCAATTTCCCTTCTAAAATGTGGTGCCCACAAGTGGATGTGATACTCCAGGTATGGTCTGCACTCTCAGTTACTTCCTTTCCTTTCATAACTTGTATATGTCCTTTGAAAATCTGAGGTCATCTGTGAGTTTTCTGGGAAGGCGTGTTGTTGATCTCTTTAGACCCCTTCCCCTTTCTTCCTCATTACTATCCATTGTCATTGCACAACTAGGAATTTTGTCCTTGAGTGCTTGCCATCTGTGGTAGGAGTAACAGCTACCCCCCCAGAAGACTAGGCTAGTTTTCCCCTAGAGGCAATGAAATTGTCCTCAAGACTTAATTGGTTCAGGGACTAATGCTGGAACCATTGCTGTATTTTCCACATTGCTTAAATATAAAAGTCCAGTTCATAAGGAGTCACAGGCTTCTCAGACTTGACACATGCTATTGACTGGGCACATCACCTTGGCAAAGGCAAAGACAGGGGAGCTGTTCCCAAATGAATTAATGCTGTATACTTGCTGAATAGCCTTTTGAAGGCATTGTTTAGTGAAGCCCCTTTTGTTAAATGTTAGATGCCCTACCAATAACTCATTTTGTTCCATTACTAAGCCTGAAGCACCAGACTGGTCTGAGTCAGACCTGGCCCAGAACACCATCCCTCTTCAGCCAAATTCCCTTTTGGAGCCACACTACTTAGCTGAGATCTTAAATTAAGTCAAATAAAAGACTAAAAAACACTCTAAAAGCCAAGACTCTAGTGCTGGCTCAGCCAATTTCTAGTTTTGTGACTTTGGGCAAGTCACTTAGTCTCTTGGATTCTGAATTTTGTCCCTATACAATGAGGAGTTTGGAATGCATGATCTCTAAGCTCACTTTCAACACCAACATTCTATGTTTCTGAGATTCTTTCATCATTATTTCATTCTCGTTTTCATGGCCAATGGGATACAGATAGAAATGGTCCTAAGATAAGTTGCTGTCCTACTATTATTCTTTTTGCCTTAATGTTTGGTGAACTATTGCAGAGATGAATGAAATAATGGATTTTGTTGTTTTGTTTTGTTTTGCTTTTTGGAGGGGGGAAGGCAGGGCAATTGGGGTTAAGTGACTTGTCTAAGGTAAGTGTTAAGTGTCTGAGAACAGATTTGAACTCAGGTCCTCCTGACTCCAGGGCCGATGCTTTATTCACTGCACCACCTAGCCGCCCCCTAGATTTTGGTTTTTGCAATTAAAATGTTAAAATATAAGTTATTCTTCTGTAGACTCAATGAAACCATTTGTGGGGCACCTCCAGTAGCACACAGGATGGTGGTGATGTCTTATTGCACTTTGCTTTACTGTGTTTTTTTTTAAACAAATTGAAGATTTGAGGTAGCCATGCATTGAGCAAATCTGTGAGTGCTATTTTAACGACAGCATGCACACTGCACACACATCATGTCTCTGTGTCACATTTTGGTAATTCTCACAATATTTCAATTTTTTTCATTATTATCACACCTATTGTGGCAATCTGTGATCAGTGGTTACTAGTGAGGTGCCACAAACCATAACTATATGCAACTATGAATTTGATCAATAAATGTTGTGTGTGTTCTGGCTTTTCCAACAACCCACCAGTCCCCATCTCTCTCCCTCTCCTAGAACCCCCTATTCCCTGAGAAATAACAATATTGAAATTAATCCGATCAATAACCCTACAATGGACACTAAGTGTTCAACTGAAAGGAAGAGTCAATCAACACAGTAAGTTTCATTGTCTTATTTTAAGAAATTGCCACAGTCGCCCTGACCTTTAGCAACCACCACCCTGATCAGTCAGCAGCCATAAACATCAAGGCAAGACCCCCTTCCAGCAAAAAGTTTACGACTCACTGAAGGCTCTGATGATGGTTAGTATTTTCTAGCAATAAAGTATTTTTTAGTTAAAGTATGTACATTTTTTAGATGCAAAATTATTTTATATTTCATAGACTACAGTATATTGTAAACATAACTTTTATATGCATCAGGAAATCAAAAAATTTGTGACTCACTTTATTGCAATGGTCTGGAACCAAACTTGCAATATCTCTGAGGGATGTCTGTATTTTGCTTCCTCTTCTTACCATCTTTTGATTTATTCCATCATATTAAGAAATTTTTGTTCCACATAGTCTGAAGGTTTGGAGTATTTGGCAGGGCTATATCCATTTTTTAAATGTTTTTGGGTCAATGTTATGTTTAAGTGATTATGTATAAGTTTCCTCTAACATGACATTATTTCCATATAGTTTTTTTTAATTTTTAAATATATTTGGGGAGGAGGGGCATGGTTATTATCTTGATAATGATGATTGTGATGATAATTGCCAAGAGTGGCCTAAGGGATACACAATGAAAAAAACTTACTTCCTTTCCTCATGTCAAGCTTCAATATCTAGTATTCTGATTTCTCTTAGGAGACATTTATGACTCTCATCAACAATAAATTTGCATGTGCCTTTTTTTTTTTGCTTTTTGGAGGGCAATTGGGGTTAAGTGACTTACCCAAGGTCACATGGCTAGTTTTTGTATTAAGTGTCCGAGGCCAGATTTGAACTCAGGTCCTCCTAACTCCAGGGCCAGTGTTCTATTCACTGAGTCACCTAGCCACCCTACGTGTAACATTTTTTAACCCAGATATATTTCTTGCTTATCCTATAATTTAGAATTAATTATAATAATACTATTATTTATAAAATGCTTTAAAGTTTATAAAGTAGAACTTAAAGAAAGATCTTACTGGCTCTCAGGACAGCTTTCTATCTACTATACCTCACATTGCCTTTTCAACATTCTAATGAATATTGGTGCAAAAAATTTAAAGAAAATTGTAACAAAAACACTACAGCAATATTTTTAAATTTATTCATAATGACCAGGTTGGGTTTATACCAGAGATACAAGGATAACTTAATATTAAAAATATTAATCACTTGAAAAAATAATACAAGCTATATGATTATGTCCATCTGCGGGGCGAAAGCCTTTGCTAGAGACTTGCATGCTAAAAAACCTAAAAAAGCATAGGAATAAAAAGTTCATTTTAATATAATACAAATACATATATGTGTACATATATTTATTCAGATACAATACAGATATTTAAATATATATGTTATATATACATAAATTTTATTGTGTGTATGTGTATATATACATGTGTATTCACACATTTGTATATATGTATATATGAAATATATATTACATATATACATACATATACACATATACAGATAGATAGATAGATAGACAGATAGACAGACAGATGTATCCAATGCTATCATTATCTTCAATAGGAAAATGATAGAAGCTTTCTCAATAAATCCTGGAGTAAAGCAAGCATCTATTCTCTCTCCACTGTTATTTGGCATTGTTTTAAAAGTGTTAGTGAAAGCAATAAGAGAAAGAAATTAAAGGCATGTATATTTGCAAAAAGGTGACAGAGTTTTTATTATTTGAATATAAATGATCATTAACTTAGAAAACCACAGAGAATCAGCAAAGAAATGAGGCAATTAATAGCTTCATTAATTAGAAGGGTATAAAATAAACATACGAAAATTATCAGCACTTCTTGGGAGCAATAACAAAATACAAGAGGTTTTTTTTTAAAGGAAAGGGAATAAAAAAAGAAATCCCATTTTAAGTACCTGCAAAGAGCACAAAGTATCTGGGAATTATTCTACTAAAAGCACATTCAACACAATTACAAAACACACTTTAAAGAAATTAAGAATGAATTCAATACTTGGGATGACATTTGCTATAGATGACTGGGCCACATCATTATAATAAAATGATACTACCAAAATTAATTTACAGGTTTAACATTATAATGATGAAACTAGCAAGGGAGCACTTTATAGAGTTAAACAAAATAGAAACAGGATTCATTTGGAGAAATAAAAGATCTAATTCTCAAGGGAAATAAGAAAGAAAATGAGAATAAAAAGGGAATAGTACTTCTGGAATTCAAATTATATTATAGAAAATCATCCTCAAATGATAATTCGTTTAAAAAAGAGAAAAGAAGATCCATGAAATAGAGTAGATAAGCAAAAATGAGAAATCTAGTCTGACAAACACAAGAACGTAAACTACTTGGGGAAGAATTTCCTATTTCACAAGAACTGTAAAGAAAACTAGAAAGCTGTTTGACAGAAGACAGGTTTAGACTGGCATTTTCCATCATATAATGCAAAAAATGACAGATGCATACTAAACTTAAAAATAAAAGTTCATATCATAAAAAATGGAGTTCAATGGAAGTTTAATTTTAGGGGGAGAATATTTAACCAAACAAGAAACAGAGGAGATCATAAATGAATATTTTTGATCATATGACATTGAAAGCCTTTTGTACTAATAAAATCAATTCTGCTATGACTAGGAGGGAAGCTGTCAACTAGAAAAAAAAATCTTTGCATCAAATTTCCTTGATAAGGATGTGACATTCAAAATAAATAGGAAATTAACATATGAGGCAAAAAAACATTCCTTATTAGATATATAGTCAAATGTTATGAATAAAGCACTCAAAAGAATTGCAAACTATCACCTTATGAAATATTGTTTAATATTACTAATTGTTTAAAAACTGCAAATTAAAGCAACTCTGAGATTTTACCACATATAGCAAATGAGTAAAGATGACAAAACATTAAACCACAAAATGTTGGAAGTATTTCAGGAAGACAAACACATTGATACATTCTTGGTGAAGCTGTAAGTGATCAAGCCATTTTGGAAAGCAAATTAGAAGTATGATATAAAAGGTAACTAAAATGTCAATTGCATTTGCCCCTGAATTTCTCAATACAGGAATATATTGCAGATAAATTAATGACAGACAAAAAAGCTACATATGCATGTGTGTACATATGCATGTACACATATATACTATGTATTATACATGCACCAACATATTAAATGCATCACTTTTATAACAAAGAAATGAAAACAAAGTAGGTTTCCATATATTGGAAAATGGCTAAAAAACATTGTGACAAATAGACATGATAAAATATTGATGTACTATAAGAATCAATGAGAATGAAGAATTTCAAGAAGCACTGGAGGTTTTATATGAATTGATATAGTTAAATAAGCAGAACCAGAAAAAACAATATCTACAATGATTACAAAAGAATAAATGGAAAGAGCAACCTTATAATGTTCCCAGAGAAGAAATGAGAAAATATACCTCTCTCTTCTTTGCAGAGGTGGAGGACTAATGTTGTGGCCTACTGAATATACTATCAGACCTAGTTAATATTTTGTTTGATTTTGGTACATTTTTTTCCTCTTCATTTTGATTCTCTGTTGTAAGGCATGGATCTCTGTGTACAAAATGAGAGAGGAGAATATTTGAAAATAAATGTAAAATCAAAAAAGAAGGAAAGGAGGAAGGAAGGGAGGGAGGCAGGAAGAAAGGAAGGAAAGAAGGAAGGAAGGAAGGAAGGAAGGAAGGAAGGAAGGAAGGAAGGAAGGAAGGAAGGAAGGAAGGAAGGAAGGAAGGAAGGAAGGAAGGAAGGAGGGAAGGAGAGAGGAATTCAACTGACAAAGAAGAAAGGGTCCTAGAGGCAGGAAAACACAGAGAATACATCAAAAATAATGGGTAGCACAGGTTGACTAGAGTAGAGAATACATGGAAGGGAGTAGTATGAGATCATCTAGAAAGATGGAGGAACCAGATGGTGGAGGGCCTTGACTATGAAGCCAAGGAAGTTGAATTTTACTCAGTACACAATGAGGTGTCACTAAAGGCATCATGTCCAAATTTGTGCATAAGTGAGATTAGTCTATTAGTGGCATGAATATCTTGGAGGGAGCAGAGAGTGGAAACAGAAAGGCCAGTGGTGAGGTACTGTAATAAAACAGGCATGTGAAAATACCATCTCTACTAAAATGGCAGCAATGGAAAGGAAAGGTTGGATGCACAAGGCTCAGCAGAGGTCAGATTGATAGGCTTTGCCCCATCTAAATGGATATTAAGGTAAAAGAGAAGATAGGATGAAAGATAACACCAAGTTTTAGAGCATGGGAGGCTAGGGAATAGTGGTGCTACAGGAAAAAATATTGATGTCAGAAAAAATAACAGGTTTTGAGAGAAAGAAAATGAGTTTGGTTTTCAACTTGTTAAGCTTGAGTACATCCAAATGGAAAGGTCCTATGGGCCCCTGGACAATTGGGTCTGAAGCTAGGTGGAGAAAGCAGAGTTCAAGGTGTAGATTTATAATCTACAGTCGAAAGTGACAGTTGAAACCATGGACATGAATGAGATTGGCAAAGTACAGAGGGAAGAGAAAGCCAAGAAAGGTAGAAACTTGGGCAACTTCTGCCTAAAGGGATTGGGAAGCAGATGTTCCCCTGAAGAAAACCAAGAAGTGGTTAAATAAAGAGGAGGAAAACCAGGAGCATGTGGTATTTCCACAGTGAAACAGGAAGAAAATACCCAGAAGGTAGAGTGGTCAGTTTTGCAAAATGCTGTAGAGATGCCAAGGAGAGAGCTTTTAAATAAGGTCACTGAATTTTGTGAACTTTAAGGAAGCAGTTTCAAAGTCAGAGGAGGGATAGAAGTAACTACCTCATTCTAGCCAACTTTTTCATTTAGCTTGGCCATGAAGGGTAGAAAGGGGATTGGACCTAGATGGGGTCAAAGGGTCAAATGAAGGTCTTTTTTCTGTAATATTGAGGAAAGCTGTACCTGTTTTAAGCAGGTTTTTAATTGTTCCTTAAAAAATTTAATTTCTGATGGAAAAAAATAGAGGTCCCAAGAGATTTAATTGGCTTGCCTTCCCATATCTCACCAGCCACACTACTTTTGGAATTCTTTGGCCCTGTCCTTCATGCCTTCCTTCCCCAAGTCACTCATCATGGGGAGCTCTCATTATCCTACAAGATTGAATCCACCTTGTACTCACATCTCATCAGTTTTTCTTTCACTCTGATTGGACCTTCTGACTGGAGGGCAGTGCCACAAGCCTACATTTAAGCAGTGAATCAGCACAGTTTTTCTTCATGTTTCCCACCAACCCCACTGCTTTTGGATTTAGGGAATCTCCATCATGACCTCAAAGAGCATCCCTTTTTCCTCACTGCCTTTTCAGCTTCCTTTTGTGCTGCCTTCCCCCATTAAACTGTAAGCTCCTTGATGGCAGAAAGTCTTTTTTAATTGTATTTGTCTCCTCAGTGTTATAGTGGGCACTCAACAGATGTTTGTTGACTCAAACTAATCCATTTCATTTCCCACAATTACAAGGGTTAGTGCCCCTTCCCAAATGGGAAATGCTAGTAGGTGAGCAGGAGCTGTCCACGGTAGAAGCTTTTTCAGGGGACCAGGTTAATAGGATTCTATTCACAAGCTTCAAGATACAAAGGCATGCAAATCTTGCTAAGTGTTGAAATAAGCATGGACTGTCTTGCCCCAGGTCCACTGGCCTTAGACTCTGCCAGCTCATTACATGATACTGTACCTGCCTCAAGACCCCATTTGCTTTGCCTTTGTGCTCCTGACCCCTGCTTTCTCCATCCTGATTCTTGCTTCTGGATCCTTGAAAGCTGACTGTAGCAGATATTTCTGCTCTGGTCAGAGGACCACCACTAGCCTCCTAACTCCATGCATTTGCATAGTTGTCCCCCAAACCTGGCACTCTCTCCTCATCACATTCTCTTAGAATCTCTTGTTTCCTTCAGAATTCAGCTCAAGCAACACCTACATAAGGCCCTTACTAATTACCCCCTTAGTGCTGCCTCCCCCACAAAAATTCCCTTATATTCATTTTGTGTATACTAATATGTGTTCATGCTGTCTATAAAATATGAATGTTTGAAACCAGGGAATGCTCCATTTCTGCCTTTGTATCCTCAGCACCAGAACAGCACCTTAGTAGGGACTTAGTAGGAACTTCATACAGGCTTGTTGAGTGATTGATTGTTGAGACCTCAAGGAGGAGCCCCAGACTGTAGCCTTAGATTTTGAGAACTTGAGTGAATGTACAATCACATAGCAAGTGGGGACTGGATGGTTTGAAAACCAATTCACTTACCCACAGGTTTCCAGGCCACTGTCTCTTTTGCTAAATGATTCTATTTCATCCTGAATCAAGCTTGTTTGTGGCTATATATGTCCACTTAGGACTCTCTTCTCGCTTCCCTCGAAGGAACACATCCAATGACAACAACAGCATTTATGTAGCATTTTAAGGCTTGCAAACCGCTTTATAAATACTCTCTCACTTTGCCCTCATAACAGCTCTGGGAGGTAGCTACTATAATTATCATGATTTTAGAGGTAAGGAAACTGAGGCAGACTGAGGCTAGTGACTTGGCCAGGGTCATATAGCTAGTTGATGTTTGAGGTTGGATTGCAACTCAGGTCTTATGGCTCCAAGGCCAGTGCTTTACACAATAAAGGAGAGGAAGAACATGAAAAACATCCAGTGTTCTTTGTACTTGTTCTTCTCAGTCCTAGGGACAGGGGTTTAGCACAATACTTTACATACAGGAAGTGCTTAATAAATAAAAGCGTGTTTATAGATTGATACAAGTGGGACCTTTTTAGCCTGGGTCCCCCACCCCCAAAGCCAGAATGCTTTACTTTTCTCTAATAGCAGCTCCTAATAATATCTCCATCAGTCCTGTTCAGATGCTTCTGATCTTGAAATAGACCTTCAGGTGCTCCCAGAGTCCCTTGTTCTAAAATTATCCCCCTTCCCCTTTTCAGGTGCTCAGTAAAGAGTCCCAAGCTAAGCCTTGTAGCCTTCTCCAAAGGAAGCTGTTCAGAGCAGCACAGGCACAGGCGGGTGGCGAGGGCCCATGGTTACCATGGCAATCCCAGCTAATAAATAGGTACACAAACAAGAGAACAATCAGCCCATCTTTAGCCAATTGTCCTGCCTGCTTACCCTTGCCTTTCTTGGGTGGAGGATGGGCAGTGATGGCGATGGAGAGCTGGTTAAAGAGATAACCATTACTCCTTGGTCTTCAGAACCCACCTTGGGGTCTTCTTGAAGACAGGACCTGTTTCCTTTGTACACCTGCACCATGCACAGATCCTCTTAATGTTTATTGAATTCATGGGCTCAAAGCTTGAGGACCAGAAGGGACCAGAAGGACCCTAAGGTCCTTCCTGACTACCTTCTCCTCCTGTATATTCTCTTCTCCATATACCCTCTCCTCCTTTTCCTCCTACCTTTCCTACTCCCCCCTCTCCTCCTTGGACAACGATTCACCCTGGAAAGTCACCTGTGAAGGGGCTACAAAGTTCCATTTCAGGCAGTGTTGTACAATGGGAAGAACACTGGCCCAAAGACTCCCTCTTTTCCTTCAAGATGCAACCCAAGCCCACCTTCCAGGGCCTTCCTGACTTCTCTCCCTACAACTAGAGTCTTCCCTCCTTAACAACCTTATATGGAACTACTTGGTATGCATTTATCTTTATTCTTTTTATATTTATTCTGCATGTACTGACATATGACTTTGTCGTCTCCCCCGTTAGCATATAAACTCTGTGGAAGCAGAGATTGGTGCATTCTTTGTATAACCAATGCCTGGCACATAATGAACATTTATTTAATAAATAAATGCTTGTTTGATTGGAGTCAGAGGACCTGGGTTCGAATCCTGCCTCTGACTCTTACTACGTGACCTCAAGCACACTACTGTTTCTTCCTTGAGTCTGCTTCCTCATCTGTAAAATGAGGAGACTGTACTAGAAGACCTCTTGAGTCCCTTTCAACTCTAGATATATTATCTGTGAGCCCATGATTCTCCTGGGTCTATACTTAGAAAGAGAAAGTCAATTTAAACCAAAGTATGAATGTTTACACACTGTACCTCACTCCTGGGTGCTCCCCTTTGATGTTCATCTCCCATGTACTCATCCCAACCTGCCTTGTGGGTCACAGGACCATAGTTGTAAAGCTAGAGGAGACCTATGTGCCATATTTCCTGTTCTTCAACAAACATGAGATGTGAAAGAAGATACAGTCTGTGCCCTCCAGGGGGCAGCCAGGTGGCTCAGCACATAGAGCCCAGACCATGGAAGGCAAAATAGTTTAGACAAACTGACAATTGTTGTTTGTCCTTCATTCTCAAAGAGGACCGTGCTTCAGGGAGGTGGTCCCATGACATGCAAGTGAACTGGATTTAAGTGAGGGAGGTTGTGTAAATTCACCAACCTCACTTTCTCCTCCAGAGCCATCTGGGTCTGGTGGCCAGACATTGATCAGCATGACTGGAAATGGCCCAGGATGCAATGGGGACCTTGGCCTAAGATAGATAATCAAGACTGAGCTCACAAGACCTGTTGCCTCAAGGGAAGGCAGATTTTATCTAAATAAAATGTGGCTTCCTCTACAAACAAGCCTGAGGTTACAGGAAGACATAGAAAGAAGCCTCATGTTCAAATCCAGCTCTGCTTTTTACAAGATGTATGAATTTGGACAAATCACTTCACCTCTATAAAGCCTCAGTCTGTAAAAGAGAAATGATAACATCCTAGTCACAGGAGATTCTGTAAGTAAAGCACTTTTAATTCCCACCTTCTTGAAATCATGTCATATTGCTGTATCTTTACCTACATGCTGTATCTCACACTAGAAAGAGAGCTTTTTGAAGACAGGACCTATTTCCTTTATACACCTGTACCATGCACAGATAATCTCTTTAATGTTTATTGAATTCATGGACTCAGGGATTTAGAGCCAGGAGTGACCTCAGAAGCTATATAATCCAACATCTCTCCTATAGAGAAGGAACCAAAAGCCCAGAGTCAGCAAATTGAGCATTTATTGGGCACCTACTGTGTGCCAGACATTTTGCTAAGCACTGGAGAAGTAATGAGATGTGTCCACAGTCATAATTTTTGAACCAGAGTTCTATGCTGCCAGAGCCAGTGAGTGACTTTCCCACTATATGTGCTACCCTGACTCTCATGAGTTGATTCAAATTAAATTCAATCTAGCATTCGAGAAGGCCAAGACAGGATACAAATGTGGGCTCCTAAGAGTTGTGCACAGCAATCCACACAATTTCAGCTCTTTTTTGCAGGGGAGGGAGCCCTGAACTCACAGATGAGGATTTAGCAAGAGGTTATCCATGGTAAGTCAAGAAATACTACAACCTTAACAACTGCTTACAGAGTTCCAATGTTGGGCTACATTAAGGGTAGGACCTGCCAGTGGTAATTAAGGAGCTCCCCTGAGCAGAAGAAAAGTGATCTGGTAGGGCCCCAGGAAGAAAGAAAAAAAGTTTGAGGAGAGGAGAGAGTAGCCCACACCTAAAAGTGAAGCTGGTCATTCCAATTAATGCCTTCATGAGTGTCAGTAAGGAAGAACAAATGCCAGGAAAATGGTCACTCAATTCAGAGGTCAAAGCAATGATGAAGATAAAGATTTTTTTTGTCTTTTTTTTGGAGGGGGGAAGGCAGGGCAATTGGGGTTAAGTGACTTGCCCAAGGTCACACAGGTAATTGTGTCAATTGTCTGAGGCTATATTTGAACTCTAGTCCTCCTGACTCCAGGGCCAGTGCTCTATTCACTGTGCCACCTAGCTTCCCCTGAAGATAAAGATTTGAGAGGCTAAGAGGTTGGTACTTTGTCTAACTCAAGCTACCTTCTGGAAACTTAGACCCTTTCAATTCTGAAAGCCTGCCTACCACACAGTATCTAGTGTTGCCAACTGGTGGGGGCTCTCTGTAGCACTGGAAGATCCCCTACTCTTTGTAACCTTAACATTTGCCCTCTAGATACAATCAATTCCTATGGAAACACCAATTCTCTTATTATATCTATACTGCAACTTCAGCATACTCATGCCAAAAATACATTGTGGCATTATTTGGTGATGGGAGAAGAGGCACAGATATGGGGACCTCTCCCAGGACTCAGAGCTCCTTTACCCAGTGAGGTGACAGAGATCAGCCACATAGTACCACAAGCACGGCCAGTCTCTATGGCAATCTCTACTGGCTCCCCATGTCTATAGAGTAAAGATTCATTGATAACCTTCATGGGAGGACAGTCTTTTTCATGGTCTGCTTCCTCCTCAGCTCTGTGTCTAGGAGCTATCCTTCCCCAGGTGCTCTGTCTGGCTCTTTAATGACCAGAAAGCCCCTCATCCCACTGATAAAACAGTTCTAGAGAGTCCCTGACAGCTACCTCTGGGTTCCCTGTTGCTCTCAGCTCCTCCACTTTGGCCATCCTCGCCCACGAGACATATCTGAAGGGCCAGAGGTACTATACACAGAGTTCTCAGTGTTGGAAACATTTCCCAGAAAAATGATATCACACTAGCTTCCCTTGCCTCAACAAATGAGATGACCAGCATCCTGCCACCAGGATCCTAACTTACCTTTTACAGGAACCTTCCATTTAGAGCTAGAAACAGGTTATCTAGTCCAACACTTTCATTTTGCAGATGAAGAAGTTGAAAAATAGAGGTAAAGTAATTTGCCCAGAGTCAGAAAGGAAGTAATTGCTAGAATCAGGATTCAAATCCAAGTTCTCTGACTCTAAATCCAGCACTCTTATCACTGTACCAATTTCACAAACATTTAATAAGTGCTGGGTGTATGCAAGGCTGTACTGTGGTACACACCAGGGATAGTGAGACAAGAATCAAACACCCTCCATCCTCAGGAATCTTTATAGTAGGTAGGTAAGTAGGTTAGGAGGTGATAGATAGATGGATAGACAGACAGACAGATGACAGATAGATAGATAGATAGATAGATAGATAGATAGATAGATAGATAGATAGA
>NW_027185798.1:14107119-14114589 GCF_028583685.1 Petaurus breviceps papuanus
AGATAGATAGATAGATAGATAGATAGATAGATAGATAGATAGATAGACAGATAGATAGACAGATAGACAGACAAACAAACAAGTATAGGTTAACAGAGAGGTATAGGTAGAGAGGCAGAGCAATATATACATCATGTATACAAGTAAATGCAAGATAATTTAAGGAGAAAGAAAAAACTGAAAATTGGAAGAGGGTCTCCAGAAGACTTTGTTGAGAAGGTGGCACCACCTTCTGCCTTCAACCTAAGCTTTAGAGGAAGTGTACAATTGATTATCACTAGTTAACAGGAAACATCAAGGACAGGAAGTTCTGAGGGGAGGAGAAAACGGCCCCCCAGCACAGGACTCTGTACATGTTGGGCACTTAATAAATGTCTAGAATTGCACTGAAGTGAACTGAATTATTGAAGCCTGGAGCTGACCAATGACCCTTCAAACACTCTCTTCCCCAAGTTTAGAAATGCCTTCTAGCCCTTAACAGCCAGGGAGGAAGCTTGCTTCCACTCAATTGCTAATTGACCCTGAGGGTTTTGCTAGCAAGGTCTCTGAGGAATGCGGAGAAAGAAGAGGACAGGGGATCTGGGGCAATGGAGCAGAATGAAAGGATTAAGGAGTCAGAGCAAGAAAGGGACAGAAGACTGCTTAGAAAATGGAAAGGATGGAGAAGGAAGCCCAGAGAGGTCCTGTAGAGGAGAGATTAAGAATTCTAAAAATGCCAGAGTTATGTATAACACTGCAGATGGAAATGCTTCCACAAACTGTGCTCTACAAATAGAGTCTGACTACAAATACATCAATTCCACTCCCTTCTTTCAAGGTAACCAAATTCCACCATGGGGTAGAAGAATAATAAGGAAAATAAGAGCGAATTCATGGTGATTACTGCAAAATAGTCCCCAAGGAAAGTATAATGTAAGGAGTCAAAGGATATGGACAAAGTATTACTGGAAGAAATGCAAATGATCAACAACCTTATGAAAATATGCTCCATAAAAATGGCATGGAAAGAAGTGGTCATCGTTGGTGGTACTGTGGAAAAGCAGGCATAATAATATACTGTTGGAGGAATTGGCTTCATTCTAGAAGATAATTTGGAACTAAGCAGGAAAAAAAGTAACTAAACTGTTCATACCCCTCGACTCTACTAGGCATATATTGCATGGTGTTCAGTTTCAGAAAAAAAAAAGTACTAAATAGAAGAAAATATTTAGAGCAGCATTCTGTGATAGTGAAAACAAAAGAGCTACAAACAAAGTCTATGCCCATGATTTAGGGAATGGCCTAACAAATTATGCTACGTGAACAAAATGGACTTACTACATCAAAAGAAGCTGTGAATATGAGGGATTCTGAGAAACGTGGGAAGACTTGGGAATAGGACATGGAGGGAAGAAGAACTAGAAAAAATGTGGTAACTGTAACAAAATCAATGGAATAAACAATTAGACATTTGAAAATGAAATTCTGTGAAATTATTAGTACCCCCAGAAATCACATAGAAAGAGGTACCTCCTCTAGCTTCATTGTGAAGGTGGAAGACTATGTGGAAAATGCATATCAGACTTTTTCAACATGTTAATTAATTTTGCTGAATTCCCCCCAACCCTCATTTATTCATTTTTTTGTTTAAGGGGAAATGGTGAGATGAGAATGGTGAGGGATCTATTGGAAAATATAGGCACTTTTCAAAGGAATCGTCCTTCCCTGGGGTATTCAGAAGGCTTGAAGATGGTGTTCATGAGAACAAACCCCAAAATCTGAAATATTTTTAGAAAGAAAATTTTTAGGTTGTTTGGGGGGGGGGACCAGAAAGAAGTGGTGGCTCCCTCTCTTTTCCAAAGACCTAACAGATCTCTTTCTAAAACTATTTCATATTTTGGGGTTTGTCCTCATGAACAACAATATAATGTCAGAAGTGGGATTCCCTCTGACCCCTACAGTAAACTTTTGGTGTTAGATAATTTTTACCCACATAAAGCTAGGTTCAAAAAAAATTATTGTTCAGTAGTTTTAGTCATGTCTGACTCCTCATGACTCTATTTAGGGTTTTCTTAGAAAAGATACTGTGATAGTTTGTCATTTCCTTCTCCAGCTCATTTTATAGATGAAGAACTGAGGCAAAGAAGGTTAAGTGACTTGCCCCGGGTTGCACAGCTAGTAGGTATCTGAACTTGGGAAGATGAGTCTTTCTGACTCCAGGTCCAGCACTCTATCCCCTGTACCACCAAGAAATCAATCAAAAAAAAATTTGTTTTGCTTTTTTTTTTTTTGAGGGCAGGGCAATTGGGGTTAAGTGACTTGCCCAAGGTCACATGGCTAGTAAGTGTTAAGTGTCTGAGGTCAGATTTGAACTCAGGTCCTCCTGACTCCAGGGCTGGTGCTCTATTCACTACACCACCTCGCTGCTCCTTTAAAATTTATTTTTAAAATAAAAGAATTTCAGATACATAAAACACACCCACTCCCAATTTCTAGAAAGAGTTGGTGGACTGCAGATGTAGACTATTACAAACATTATCATCCAATTGCTTTGTCAGTTGATTTTGTTTAATTTTTTCTTTTTTATAAGTAATACATCTATGGGGGGAGGAAGAAGCAGTGAATCTAAATAAGTGACTGTGTCTGACTTTCCTCATTGTTAAAATGAGGGCATTGAGATAGATGGCCTCTGGTGTCCATCCCAGCTATGGATCTATGATCCTCTGATTAAAGATGTCCAATGGAACACAGAGAAATACTTTCCCCAAAATAGCCTTTTTTAAATTAAAAAAAAAAGACCGTATAGGACGTTGAGCAAGGCTCCAAATCAAGAATCCCCTGAGCACCTGTCAAGTGCAAAATTATCGAGCCAGGCAGGCCCAGGAGCTGACAATGCTTGAGGCTCCCTGAGCAAAGGAAGACAGAAGATAAACCAAGTTCAAGGTCTCCAGGGAATGAACCAAGTCCATCTCTTCTGGCTAGACTGCCTTGGCCTCATGCCATCTTGGCTCTATAAGGCAGGGCCTATGCTCCCTTCCCTGATTCCACCTCCATTCCTATCTCTCCCTCTCTCTCTTAACAATCAACTTTATGATGGAAGCAGACCATGCTCCCAATAAAATCCTAAACTTAGCTCTGGAAGGTACTTCACCATCATCTTGTCCTGACAAACCATGGCAACAGTTCCCACTCCCATCCCACCAAAGCTTCAAAGAGGCATTCATTGTTACAGTATAGGTCAATGGCTCTTCAAATCACCAGCTGCAGTCAAGAAGAAAAAAAAAATAAAATAAAAAATCGTTTCCGCTTCTGTGTTGTTGTTGTTTAAGAAAGAGTCCAGCTTGCTGAAACCCTAATTATTTCTACTCAGAGGTTCCCAGAATAACCCAAAGCTTTTTGGCGGGCAGTCATCATTCCAGAGATCACAAAAGCTTTTCCCAGGCATTTGAGAAAAGACTGAAATTTTAAAAGCAGATGAAAATCCAATAATAAAAACACAATAAGGATAGTGAGGTGCAGCTCTTTCTCACTCTTTGCATCCAAGTTCACAAACGCCCCTGCTTAGGCAGGTCCTGGCAACTGCATTTGAAATTGCAAAAGAAACAAAAGAGGCCAGTGAATTCAAATGTCACTGAAGTGAAGTCCCCTGAACCTGCTAAGTGTTATCTGTTCAGCTCAGATAGGAAGGAGTCTGCCTACATACAGCTTTGCTTTTGAACCTGACTAAGGTGCATTGAGACCTTTCACCCTGAGAATTCACTATTCAACTGTCAATTCCACTCCCACTGGGGCACTTGTGTGGGTGGAGTCTCTGATGATCGGGCCTCCTTAGAAAGGTCATTGGGGTGATATGCTACTCCCCATAAGAGATTCTTACTTTAAAAGATCAAGGCAACTGTAAACAAGGAGTCAAGAGAACTGATAAAGCATACCCCACACACACACACCTCCTTCCAGAAAGGTGAGCCTTAAAATGTGGAAGGAAACATGATTTGGGACATGAAAAATGTGAGATTTGCTTTGCTGGGTTATACATGACTGCTATGTGGATTTCATTTTTCGTTGTTTAATTGTTCATTTGGGGGGCCACTGAAAAGGAGAGATAATAAATGTTTGTAAAAATAAAGACAAATAAATCTTATAAAGGGGGATTCTTGACTTGGAGTCTATGGACTTGTTTAAATATATATATGACAATCAGAGATGGAGACAGAGAGCCAGAGCCAGAGGAGAGAGGGAGAGAGAAAAAGGCGGGGGGGAAGGAGGGAGGGAGGTGTTGGTAAATCTTTAACAAGGGACTCTGGGGGAAAAATGTACTCACAACACTGTTGATGAACCCAGTAATTAACTGAATGTGGAAGATAAGGGGAAAGGATGAGTCAAAGAAAGCCAGGATGTTCTAAATATGGGAGCTGAAGTCAATGAATGACAGTATACAGATAGAACTGGTAAAACCAAGAGAAATACATTTGGGGAAAAGGGGAATGAGTTTCTATTTGAGCATGTTGAATTTGGAGTGCTTGTGGGACATACAGACAGCTGGATATTTTGGTCTCAGGATCACAAGAAAGGTTAGAACTAGATTACAAATTTAAAACATAAGCTCCCTGAGAGCAGGATTTGGTTTTTACATTTTTGTCTTTTTATTCCCATGGCTCAGCATAGCACTTTACACATAGTAGACACTAAATAAATGCTTAATTGAAATTAATTAAACTGGATAGTAACATAATTAAAACCATGGAAGTGAGAAAAGAGGATGGGACTAAACCAAGGAATTTCTTATTCTCACCAAAGCCAACACCACAAAAATAAAAACTCTTTTCAGATCTGCTTGCCCACTGGATGGTTGGGGCAATGACTTTCATAGTTGATTGGTGTGCCTTGAGTTACCACAATTTCATTGAACTAGTGAGAATATTTTCTCCCTAAATACTAAACCCCAGAGGTAGAAACTAAGAGCAAAATTCCCTTTGGATTCATTTGACTGTTGCATGGACCCAACTGTAGGGTATCTCAGACATATGTTTCTTTATAGCATATGTCTCTGCACTAGCACAATGTAAAATCTCAAGGGTTGGAAGGAACCATGGAGATCCTTCAGTACAAATTCCCTCTTTATGCAGTGACCTTCCTTTTGTCATCCCTCAGAATTGATTATCAAGATTCTGCTTGACTACCATCACTTCCACATAAGGCACTCCATTTAATTTTCAGACAGGAAATTATTGCATATTGGAGATCAAAATTTGCCTTCTTTTTACTTCCATGTATTGACATGAATTCTCTCATTTGGACCCCAGAAGAATAAGTTTAATTCCTTTCCCTTGTGCCAAACTTTCAAATATCAAGGACATAAAACATATCATCCATAAGTGATGCTGGCAGATTAGAGGATGAACCTTCACCCATAGGCTCTACAGGTACATGCAAGCAGAATAAGCTAGAGGGCCTGATAAATATCCATGAGCATAAGCATTCATTGCAAAAGTAATTTCACCAACTGTGGTGTTGAGCTGTATCTTCTTACCTTATCTTGGTACATTTGTATGAGGTATGCTTCTTTCATCTACTTTGGTATAAAACCACACAGTCCCTAAGCTAACAGAGACAATGAAACATTAAGGCTCTGAAGGAGGAACAAAGAAATATTGACCCTTTGTCACCCCCGTAGATGGTATGAAGTTACCTGATCAAACTTGAAAGAAATATAGAATATCTGACCATTGGCTGCTGCTGATGGGCCCATTTTCATACTTGGTGGCCCTTTGAAAAGGAAGACACTATGATGTCTGAAAAACCAGGAGATGACTTCTAGGAGTGTGCCATCTGTGAGCTGTCCTGTTCATAAGGATTCCCCGCTGATCAACCTGACTAGCGGAGACATTGTATCCACAGTGAGCGCATGAGAATACCGTAAATAAAGAAAGGTGTCAGGACACTGAGGTGCTGGAAGCATGAGGTACCTTGACTACACTGTGCTTCCTTTTACTCATATACTCTAAGTGTATATCTGGTCTTTCTACTAATGCATTTGTTGTATTTGTGAAAGAATGTGATCCAGGTTTATGAGGGAGGAAGAATGGAGTTAGCTTGCTATTACTGTTCTTACAATGTCATTTCTGTAAATAACTTTGTTTTGAGCTAATTGTATCTATTGACTGACCATTAAAAGTAAGCCCAGTGGTAGGGGTTCCGAAGCCCAAAGAGCACCTAAAAACAATGGGTAATCACTCCCCTTCCCAAGGTCCCAACCTGTGAACATGAGTCAGGGATGAGTGTAGCCCGGAGGGAGTGTTACACAAGATAACAGTGGTGAAGAAGATATTAGTATCCAGGGAGACTAAGAAGGACCTTAGAAAAAAACAAGGATTCCAAGAAGCAGAGATAAGTAGGGAGTATGTTCTAGGCACTGGGGAAAACTAGGGCAAGGGAGAACATCCCTTGTGAGGAATAATAGGGCAGACTGTTTGACTGAACTATACATGGATGGTTCTTCCTACAGGAAGAAAAATTTGGAGAGGTGGGACGGAGTTAGTTTGTGAAGTGCTTTAAATGCCAGACAGAAGGGTTTACCTTTGATCATAGAAGTAATGGGGAACCACAGTATTTTATGAAGTAGGTGGCTGACAAGGACAAGAAAACCATTTTGTTAGCTATTTGGAGAGACTAAGAAAGCAATTACAGTCATTGAAGCGATAAAGGTCCATACTAGAATGAGAACCATGTGAAGACCAGAGAAGGGGATGCACGGAACAAATATTGTGGAGGCAAATACAGTAAGATTTGGCACCTGACTGGCAGGGCTGTCATTTGAATCCAGATCCTCTGATTTCCTCTTCTCTAAATCCAGAGCATTTACATCCTCTGAGACAACACAAAGAAAAACTGTCTTGAGTAGTACACGGAACTAACTTAAGCAAACAGAATTAGAGGCTTACCCCCATGAGATTTGGGTACCAGAGAACATCACAGTAATAATTAGCTGAACACAGCATGAAATATATTACTGTACAGTGTTAATCATTTTCATTCATAAAAATAAGCTTATAGAGAGTCCAGGGCAAGCCAATGTTTTCCCTTAATCTGCTTTCATCAAAGCTTGTGAGTTTATAAATCAATCTAGCTTCTGAGAGATATAGATCCTTGTCTCTTGAAGTCCTTATAAGTGAAGGGCCTTGTATTATAGACTTGTGGCTCCATTTCCTAGGGGAACATAAGCTAGCAGGTATATGGGTAGTAAGAAAGGCTGGTGAGGGGTGAAAATATTCAGGTTTTAATTCCAGATCTTCCATTGAACCCTCTGTGAATTATGGGAAACTAAGTTCTAGCTAGAGAAAAGGAAAAGAAGGAAGGAAGGAAGGAAGGAAGGAAGGAAGGAAGGAAGGAAGGAAGGAAGGAAGGAAGGAAGGAAGGAAGGAAGGAAGGAAGGAAGGAAGGAAGGAAGGAAGGAAGGAAGGAAGGAAGGAAAGAAGGAAGGAAGGAAGGAAG
>NW_027185798.1:14114689-14123343 GCF_028583685.1 Petaurus breviceps papuanus
AAGGAAATAGGTAGCACACATGGATGTTGACCAGCACACTTGTCTCTTTAAAAAAAACTGACCCAAAACCTTTATTGATTTGAAGACGGTAATGAAGTCACACTTCAGCCACCTCCTGCCTCCAAGTTGGCTGACCCCATTTCCTTTACAGTTCACCAGGGCTTAGCCTTCTCCAGCTTCAAAAACAAGTTATGCTTCAGCACCACCCCAAAAAGTACAAGAGAAACTAATGAGCTAAAGAAAAACTGCCCTTGCCCCTTCCTTCTTGGAGCTTGTAATCTAAACATGTACTCCCTGAAATGAGAGACACTGTACAAATATGGCACAAATCATAACATTTTAATCCATTTACAAGCATTTGTTAGGCATTTACTGCAGGCCAAGTCCCGGTATTAGCACTGGGAAAGCCAAGACAAAAGTGAAACAGTCCTGGCCACAAGAAGCTTACTATCAGTTTTAAGGTTTTCAAAGTTCTTAGAGGAAACACATCATCTCCTCTAAGGCTAATTCTCAACTAGTGTCTACATGTCCTGCCTTATGTGTACGCTGCCTCTCCTATAACAATTATAAGCTCCTCGGAGTTGACCTCAGATAGCAGGAAGGCACAGAGAAGCCAGTTCTCTCACTCCTCAAACAAGGATAAAAAAGATCGCTAGGCTGAGAAATAAACAAATGATTCAAGGAGAAACTATAGGACCCAAAGAGCAGGAGCATTTTACCAGCCCCTGTCTACACAGGGAAGAATGGGAGCACCTAGGGAAGGTGTCCAGTCAGAAAAACCAAACCTGATTCCAGTAGAGAGACTAGAGGTGAGCTAGGGAAGCCAGCAGGGATGGGGCTTGGGGGTGGGGAGGGCAAAGAGGAATATAGGGAGACAGAGCCTGGAGCCCGCTGCTCCATTGTTCTGACACCAAAGGACAGGAGCCTGAATGACTAGGACTGGCTGGGTGTGATCCAGGAATACCCTGAATCAGAGAGCGCCCCCCCATACAGGTTACAGAATGCCACTAGGGAGACCCTCCCAAGTGTAGACCACACTTGTGCTGTACCATAACCCCCTACAGCCTCCATACAACAACATCCCAGCTGAGCTCTTTAGATGGAACCACTCCTGATGTTCTTAAAGTCCTTATTTAGACCTTAAATAATACAGATTAATTCCAAAGAAAACACACAGCCAAAGCCTGTCACAAATTTCCATTTCAGGAAGAAAGGCAGGAAAAATGAGTAAATACAAGAAAATATTACTGACAAAAGAGATATTGTGGTACCAGGAATGCTGAAGATGCAAACAAAAAAGAAAAAAAAGAAGAGGAAAAAGAATGATTTTGCACCTTCTATAAACAAAGCCTCAAAGAAAATCATAGATTTGCCACAGCACTTCTGGAAGTCCTGGAAGAAATAAAGCAAGAATTTTTAAATGGTCATAAAAATAAAGCAAGAGCTCTGGAGTAGAGAATAAGAAAGGAAATGGGAATTTAAAAAGAAAGAATTGGAAGGAAAATAAACATCTATGCATAGAAGGTGTAAAACTATAATTAAGTAACAGATACTTGAAAATTACATTGGACCAGACAGTAATCAATGATTCTATGAGACAATAAACTCTGGAACAAGATCTCAGGACTGGAAAACAATATTAGAAAATGTAAGGTATTTTCTCTCGAGAGCAACTCATGTGGAAAATAGGTTAGGGAGAAAGAACTAAAAATCACCAGACTTTCTAAAAAATCTTGAACATAAAAAAGTCTAGACACCATATTTTAAGACTATAAGTCCCTGGAAGGCAGGGGCTAATTCTCCTTTTTTCTTGTATCCCCAGAACTTAGCTCAGTGTCTGGCACATACTAAGTACTTTTATTGATTGACTGTTAAGCTTTACAACAATCCTATAAGACAGATCATTTGTCCAGTTGTTTTACAGTAGTGCTCCACTCTTTATGACCCCATTTGGGGTTCTCTTGGCAAAGATATTGAAGTGGTTTACCATTTCCTTCTCCAACTCATTTGACAGATGAGGAAACTGAGGCAAACAAGATTAAGTGACTTACCCAGGGTCACATAGCTAGTAAGTGTCTGAAGCCAAATTTGAACTCAGGTCCTCTTGACTCCAGGCCCAGTGCTCTATCCACTGTGCCACCTAGATGCCCCTAGTATAAATAACTATTTGTGTTTTTATCCATATTTTGCAGATGAGGAACCTGGAATTTAAGGAACTTTATGAATTGAAGTAGTTGAAAGATTTACTTGCCCATGATCACACATCTAGTGTTAGCAGTAGGATCTAAACCTAGATCTTTCCTATCTCCAGGTCTATCACTCTTCCCATTAGATAACACTGCTTCACTTAATTAGCAACTTTCTAAATAGATCACACAGGCTACAGCATGCAGTTGAATGGTGATCGACTCTACTGAGTTAATCCATCAGTCTGTATACAGACAGACATTACCTATTGTCAATGAGCGAAGCACAGAATTGAGCAGAAGAGAAGTGGCTTATGTTGCATTTGGAAAATTGTGAAGGACTTCCAACAGACCCTAGATGCTCCCTATCACAAAAAGCCATCTTTTTAACACCAATATATTGCCAATGATACACTAGGACCACAAATCATGGATGTTCAAAGAATCAAGGCTACATACCAAAAACTTCTTTTATAGAGCTAGAAAAAATAATAGCAAAATTGATCTGGAAGAACAAAAGGTCCAGAATATCAAAGGAATTAATGAAAAAGAAATGATAGGGAAGGTGACCTAGTCAAACCAGATCTTAAATTATATTAAAAAGTAGCAATCACTAAAACTACTTGGTACTGGCTAAGTAATAGAGGGGTAAATCAGTGGTTAGGTACACAAGACACAGTAGTTGATAACTATAGTAATCTACTGTTTGAGAAACCCAAAGCCTCCAGCTCTGGGATAAGAACTCACTATTTGACAAAAACTGTTGGGAAAACTGGAAAATAATATGGAAGAAACAGAGCATATAGAAAAATAAAGTCAAAAGATATAAAGGTTGTTACTATAAGCAAACTGGGAGTGCAAGGAATAGTTTACCTGTCAGATTTATGGAGAACAGAAGAATTTATGACCAAAAAAGGGATAGAGAACATTATAAAATGCAAAATGGATAATTTTGATTACATTAAATTGAAAAATTTTTGTACAAACAAAGTCAATGCAACCAAGTTTAGGAGGGAAGCAGAAAACGTGAAAAGACCTTTTTACAACCAGTGTCTTTGATAAAGGCCTCATTTCTAAAATATATAGAGAACTGAGTCAAATTTATAAGAATACAAGTCATTCCCTAATTGATAAATGGTCTAAGGATATTAACAAGCAGTTTTCAGAGGAAGAAATTAAAGATATCTATAGTCATATGAAAAAAATGCTATAAATCACTATTGATCAGAGATAAATGCAAATCAAAATAACTCTGACGTACCACATCACACCTGTCAGATTGGCTAACATGACAAAAGAGGAAAATGATAAATGTTGGAGAAGATGTGGGAAAATTGGAACACCAATGCATTGTTGGTGGAATTTTAAACTGATCCAACCAATCTGGAGAGAAATTTGAAACTATGCCCAAAGAGTTATAAAACTGTGCATGCCCTTTGTCCCAGCAATACCACTTCTAGATTTATGTCTCAAAGAGATCATAAAAATAGGAAAAGGATCTACACATACAAAAATATTTATAGCAGCTCTTTTTGTGGTAGCAAAGAATTGGAAATTGAGAGGATGCCCATCAATTGGGGAATGGCTGAACAAGTTGTGGTATATGAATGTAATGGAATACTATTGAGCTATAAGAAATGATGAGCAGGAGGATTTCAGAAAAACCTGGAAAGACTTACATGAACTGATGCTGAGTGAAGCGAGCAGAACCAGAAGAACATTGTACACAGCAACATCCAAATCGTGTGATGAGTAACTTTAATAGACTTGGCTCTTCTCAGCAATCCAAGGTTCTACGACAACTCCAAAAGACTCATGATGGAAAATGTTATCCATATCCAGAGAAAGAATTACAGAGTCTGAATGCAAATCAAAGCATACTTTTTGGTCTCTCTCTTTTTTGTTTTGCTTTGTTTCTTCTTTCTCATGGTTCATTCCATTGGCTATAATTCTTCTTTGTAACATGACTAATATGTTTGATGTGAATGTATATGTAGAGCCTATATCAGATTGCATGCCATCTTGGGGAGAGAAGAGAGGAGGGAGGGGGAGAAAATTTGGAACTCAAAAGCTTGTGGAACTGAATGTTGTAAATTAAAAATAAATAGATTGGCGGGGGGGAGGGAAAAAAACCACAGGTGACACAAAGGGCAATGAAGTCATTCATGGCAGGTGTAAGGAGACTGCAGACTATTACCAAAGATGGCTTGGATTCAAAAATTGGTATTAGCAACATCGACCAAGAAATGCATATTGGGAAAATCACATGGGTCAGTCACATATCAAGAGTGAGGGATGAAACAGGGACAACTCAGTTTCTGCACTGGTGCCCACAAAATGTTAGTAGACCTAGAGAAACACTTCCAAGGTGATAGATAAATCCTCTGGAAAGGATTTGTGGCAAGATGCAATCCAATACAACAAATATTTATTATGTACCACCAAAAAGAAGGAGGCAGAGGGGGTCAGTGGACAGAACACTGATTCAAGAGATAGAGAATCTTAGTCCAAATAGAAGCCCTTCCACTTAATAGTGATATGCCTTTGGGCAAGTCACTTAACTGTTCTGGGG
Organism: Petaurus breviceps papuanus; assembly: GCF_028583685.1. Lineage (NCBI taxonomy): Eukaryota > Metazoa > Chordata > Mammalia > Diprotodontia > Petauridae > Petaurus > Petaurus breviceps. Next base: position 14,119,448 of record NW_027185798.1, read on the forward strand.
CTGCTTCCTTAATTAAGTTAATGGAATAAATGATCTGTAAGGCAGCAAGGTGGCACAGTGGATAGAGTGCCAGAGACTTGGTTTCAAATCCTTCCTCAGAGACTTACTAGCTAGCTGTGTGACCATGAGCAAGTCATTTCACCAGTTTCCTCATCTGTAAAATTTGAATAACAAAAGAGCACCTACTTTACAGCTTTGTCATGGAGCTCGAAGGGGATGATCTATAGAAAGCACTTTGCCCACCTTGAGGTTCTATATAACTGGTAACAATTATTATGAGACAATAATTTCATCGATAAGAAGGGTGTTAGGATTGGGATTTCCACTGTTAGAGTGAGTATCTAGAGGGATGATGTCCTATGTCCTCTTGAGTATAAGAGTTCTAACATTCCTGCCAAGGAAAAGGATAATAGCATTGGGGTTTGGGGGAAGGGATGGACGGGTCCAAAAGTGTAAGGCAAGGTACCTGTTTAAACAGGGTGGGACACCCTGTCCGTTTTGCATCTAACTCTTCTCATTGTGACAAGTTCTGTGCCTCTCTCACATTGAATATTCAACCATTCCAAGGGATTTGTGATCTCATTGACTCAGATGTCCCTCCCAATGATGAAGATCCCAACCAATCTGCACCTGCCTGGCCTCTGCATCTCTTAACCATGTTCTCCTCTGAGTCAAGACTACCCTAAGGAAGTCTATTCAACAAGCTGAGACCTTCCTCAGTTTCTTCTGCCTGTGCAAGAGTAGCAGTGCCCACCTGAAATCTCTCACAGGAAACACAACCAGTATAATCTTTCTTCTTTTGCTCATCCAATGCTTTGGAATCTTTTTAGTCCCTTATGCTATGTATTGCAGTCTGCTCACACTCACCATCCTCTCCAGTGCCTTCATTTTTAATTCTTCTGAGACTGTCATATTTCCCGACAGCCCCACAAGCAGCTGGCCATATATGCTCCAAAAATACTTGTTGGACTAAATGACCTTCAAGGCCCCTTCTAGCTCGAAATCCAAATTTATGAATGAGAGAGAGTGAAGCTAAAATGAAATCCAAAGCTCAGGGCTTGAAGATAAATCAGGAGACCAATTTAATATTCTTAGAAAAATGAATATTCTGCCCATTCCTCTGGAATGATGATTTGGAGGATATTCTTGAGATGACGTTACAGGAGGGAGGCAGAGGAGGTAAAATGGAGAACCCTGTGCAGTCAGTGCTCGTGGCATGTTCTACTCTTGAACCCTGGAGAGATGGGGAAAAAGTAAAGTGCGTGGAGGGGGGAGGGGAGAGGCTGAATTGAGAGATTACAGTGGGGCCAACAAGGTGTGGGGTGCTTTGGGGAAGGTCACTTGATTCTGATCATTTCAAGAGGCTCTGGTCCAGTTGCTGGAGCCTGAGAGCCTCAGAAATTATAAATATCAAAAACACTCTATAAGCTTTGAAGGTACCAAAGCCATTGTCTGCCAGGGAATATCATAGGGAGCCAGGAAAGGTCCTAGAAGCCCCTCCTGAGGGACAAAGGACTCAGTGACATAGCAGTGCATCTGGGGTGGGACAGTCTAATCTGCAGTCAGTCTGGAGCCGGGATAAAAAGAACATTTCTGTTGTTGCTAACTGGGTCTTGGATTTCATCAGCATGGGGAGCTTCCAGAAACTCCCTCCACTGATGCACTAGCCACTTCTAGTCTTAGGACAGTGGCCTGCAGCAGAGCAGCCAGCAAAATTCCTGAGTGCAGTTGGAACCAGATTAAAATGTAATTAGAAAAGTTTAAAAAACTTAACAGAATACAATATAAATAATGTTAATTTGTGGTTTTCTAAGTCAATGTGCACCCTGCAGGGATCGATTTCTATTTGATTTTGACACCACCAGCCCAGAGTGCTGAGAGATTTGAGTTCATAGATTTTTGAGCTGAAAGGGAGTTTATAGTGCACCTGGTCTAAATCCCTCATTTCAAAGATGAGGAAAGTGGGAGGGGGAGAGTCAAAATGAAGCAGTAGAGGCAGAAACCCAGCTAAATTCTCCCAAGTATTGTATTTTGTTGTGGTTAGTCATTCAGTTATGTCTGACTCTTTGTGACATGGACCATAGCATGCCAATATTGTCCATGGGGTTTTCTTGGCAAAGATACTGGAGTGGTTTGCCATTTCCTTTTCCAGTGGATCAAGGTAAACAGAGGTTCACATAGCTAGTTCACAAAGTCTGAGACTGGATTTGAACTCAAGTCTTCCTGACTCCATACCCAGTGTTCTATCCTCTAAGACACCTAGTTTCCTCCCAGCTTTCCTCTCCAAACCTCTTTAAAAACAATAACTTAAATCAATATCTGGAGCCAGTAGTCAACAAAATGTTGGGGTGTGATGCTTTTTCAGCCTAAGACAACTTAGGAGCTCAGCAGGAGAGAGCTGTGATGTTGGGGAGGCGATTGGTGGGTCTTGGAGGTAGCTACAATGGCAGCAGCAGTAGCTTAAAGAGCTCCCAAGCCAGAGGTGGTAAGGGGATTGGACAACTCATCAGAAAAATATTCTAGGGGGCCATGAGCTCACGCTGGATACAGGATCAGTGCTGTTTAGCAATAATATTGCCCATAGGGTGTTCTAGGTCACAGTTCTAGTTTACAGAGGAACATTAGCACTTGCAGCTGCAGGGGAGGAGTAGCCCTTCCTGGATAAAGACAAGAGAACAAACTGGGAATGCTGGAACCACACCTCTCCCAAAATAATTCCACCTTGGAAGTGCTGAAAACTTACAGACCCCTAGAGCTAGCTCTGAAAATAGCAGCACATGAAAAAGCCTGAAGCATGGGATGATACCTCCATGGTCTAAAGTGAGCAGAGCACAACTTTAACAAAAAGTTCAAAGCAGCAGGCTAGAAAAATGAGCAAACAACAACAACAAAGAACCTGACCACAAAAATCTACGAGGGTGTGACAGGGAAGATCAAGACACAGACTTGGAAGACAACAATGTGAAAACAGCTACAAGCAAAGCCTCAAGAAAAATTGCAATTTGGAAATAAGACCAAAGAATGCCTGGAAGAGCTAAAGAAGGAAGTAAGAGTGGTGCAGTAAAAATTGGGGAAAGAAATGGAGTTATGCAAGAAAATTATGAAGAGAAAACTAACAGCTTGGTTAAAAAGGCACACAAAAATTACTGAAGAAAATAACACTTTAAAAACCAGAATTGGCCAAATTGAAAAAAAAAATACAAAAATAATGTCCTTAAAAATTAAAATTGGGCAAATGAAAGTTAATGACTCCAAGAGACATCAAGAAAATAAAACAATCGAAAAAGTGATGAAAATATGAAATATCTCATCATAAAATCAACTGACCTAGAAAATAAATTGAGGAGAGATAATTTAAAAATGATTGTACTACCTGAAAGCCATGATATAAAAAAAGCCTAGCCATCATACTTTAAGAAACTATAAAGGAAAATGTCCCTGATATCTTAGATCTAGAGAGTAATACAGAAATTGAAAGAATCTACCAATCACTTCCTGAAAGAGATCCTAAAATAAAAACCCCCAGGTATATCATAGCCAAATTGAAGAGCTCCCAGATCAAACAGAAAATATCGTAATCAGTCAAAAAGAAATCATTCAAATACTATGGAGCCACAGTCAGGGTCACACAGGATTTAGCAGCTTCCACATTAAAAGAGTGAAGGGTTTGGAATAATCTGGAAGACAAAGGAGCTAACATTACAACCAAAAATAACCTGCCCAGGAAACCCAAGTATAATCCTTCAGGGGAAAATGGATATTTAATGAATCAGAGAGGAAAAGGGAGAGGGACAGGGAGAGGGAGAAGGACAGGGAGGGGAGGGAGAGAGAAGGATGGAGAGAGAGAGAGAGAGAGAGAGAGAGAGAGAGAGAGAGAGAGAGAGAGAGAGAGAGAG
>NW_027185798.1:14123353-14133581 GCF_028583685.1 Petaurus breviceps papuanus
GTGGGTATAGGAATGTATCTTACCCTACAGAGAAGTAAGAGGGGAAAGGGATAAGAGAAAGGGGAAGGGAGTGATAAAAAGAGAGGGCAGATTAAGAGAGGCTGTGGAGAGAGAAGGATAAATAAAAGAAAATAGGATGAAGGGAAATACACAATTAGTAATCATAACTGTGAATTTCAATGGTATAACCCCACCCATAAGACAGAACTAGATAGAATGGCATTGGGGCAGGTAGGTGGCACAATGAATAGAGCACTGGCCCTAGAGTCAGGAGGACCTGAGTTCAAATTTGACCTCAGATATGTATTAGGTGTGTAAGTCACTTAATTCTGATTATAGCCCGCCCCCCAGCCCAAAAAAAGTGTAAAGACATCCTGAGACCAACAAATTTGAGAGTTGTTGATCTAGTCCAATGCTCCCTAGACCACAGTAAACATTTAGCAAATGATTGTTGGTTGTTCAGCTATGTCAATACAGCAAGGAAAACTGATGCCTACAACAGGAAGTCGATAAGCCAGGATAACAACCCATGTTTTCTGACTCCAAATCTAGCACATGAAAAAAATATGAAGACAAGTGCAACCTCTTCTCCCTCTTTCACCTCAAAAAAAAAATGCAAGAGGGAGAGAAAGTCTAAATGTAGCCTAAATGGAGAAGCAATTGGGACCAAAGGAATCAAAAGGAACTGTGGAGTTTGGTCAAATACCAAAAGGAGAGACCTTGTAAAAAATGACAAGGACAAAAATGATGAAATTCCTGCCTAGAATTTCTAATAAAGAAGAAGGAATGTGAATATAATTGGACAGAGACTCTAGATTTAGGGGAAGCTGATTTCAAAGTATTCCAAAGAAGGAGAGATAGGATTCCATTAAAATTCTTCAGGGAAAATCAAGCCAGAAGGGATGGGAGATGTTCAAGGATGAAATTCTGAAGACATAAAGGGAAACAGTTCTGAGAGGGGGAGGAAAAACCTGAGGTGTCTGAAAAGACCAATGTGAATGCAAAGTGAATTAAACAATTGGCCAACTTAGATTTTTTAAAAAAGATATTTACAGAAGATGGAAGCATATAACAAAGGGAAGACAAGATGATGGGACAGTCTGTGTTTAAAAAAAAAAAACAGTATCAAGAGTCTGAAGCATGAGCTGAAGCTGTTAAGGAAAGCTAAAAACTGGAAAATGGACAGGAGGAAGGATTATCCATTTGGGTGGGAAAAGGAAAATGAATGAATGCTCGGGGTGGATGGGACAGTGATAACTGACAACATAGAGAACCTGGAACGATTTGGATTTCGTGTTGCTTTTCCTCCAGGACAAGGAGGATGATTTTTGCATGGAAATGACTGGATTAAAAAGAACTAACAGAGACCTTGATACCCCAGATAAGTAAGGAGATAAGAGAGCATTAAAATGCCTTCAATGACTTCAAGTCGCCTGGCCCCCTTGAACTTGAGCCTTGGGTACTGAAAGAACTGACATTTGGGATTATTTGAAAAAATCATGAAAAAAATTCATGAAAAAAAAATATTCATGAAAAAAATCATGAAAAATAGGAAAAGTATCAGGGGATTGGAGGAAAGAAAATATTGACCCAAATTTCAAAAAAGGGAAAAGCAGTAAGCTTAACTTTGGTTCCCAGATAAATTCTAGAATGGATTATTAAAGAGAAGGTCAGTAATATCCAGCATGGACGTAGCATTTTACAGTTTGCAAAGTATTTTGTATATATTATCTCATTTGATCTGCACAACAACCCTGTGAAGTAAGTTTTATTATTATCCCCATTTAACAGACGAGGAAACTGAAAGAGGTCCATTAAGTGATTTTCCCAGGGTCACATAGCTAATAAGTTTCAGGGGAGGATTTTAACTCAGATTTTCCTGATTTCAAGTCTATCATTCTATCTGTTAAGCCACCTAACTGCCCTGGTTGGTGAACATCTAGAAAGAAATAGGAATTGCAAAAACCAGCAGAGCTTTATCAAGGACAGGTTATACCAGCCTAACCTAATTTCTATTTTTTTTACACTAAACTAGTTGATTAAGATGATTAGGAAGTTTATTAAATTTTTAGAAAAGTAGTTGATAAAGTATATAATATTTTATCATAGTATAGTGCCTATCACATAGTAAGTATTTAATAAATTCTTGTTGACCTACTGGGAAACAAAAAGATGTAGACTAGAAAACGATACAATTAGATTAGGAACTGATTAGTTGGTCACGTGATCAATAAATCAATGTTTATTACTCAATGAGTAATCATTAATGGTTCAATTTCAATAAGGCAGAAGGTCTCCAGTGGAGTGACCCAGGGATCTATGCTTGACCATGTGCCAACATTTTGATCAGTGACTTAGGTAAGGGTATAGATGGTATGTTCCTCCAATTTACTTTATTTACTTTTTTATTTACAGACAATAACAACAACACTGCACAACCGCAGCAGGATTCAAAAAGATTTTGACAGAATGGAGCATTTTGACAGAATAGACCATTGAGGTCTATCTAATAAGATGTAATTTAGCTCTCCCAAAAAATGAAATTGAGTGCTGTGTAATTATAATGACCATTAGCCCTTAAGAAGAGTTGAGAAAATGCAACTCCCTCCCTTCTTTGCAAAAGTGGAGAAGCATGGCTTTAGAATATGTTCATACTATCAAACTCCATTGATTTATTGATTGGTTTTGCCAAATACTCTTTTCTTTCTTTTTCAAAAAATATTCTTTATACAAAGATGTTTCCTGGGTAGAAAAGTAGAGAGGGACATATCAGAAATGAAGGTGATATCAATACAGAAAATCCATTCTCTAAAGAGAAAGAAAATGTAATTTCATAGAATGTAAAATCTTATGCTTGGGTTAAAAAATATCAGCTTACAAAAACAAGATTGGTGGTGGTCACATGGTTAGGCAGAAGTTTTTCGGAAACAGATTTAGGTTCTTCAGTGGCCTCCAAGCTCAATAAAGTCTATGATGGAAGCCAAAGAAAGCTCACGTGACCTTGGGTTGCCTTAAGAGAGGCAAATTTCCCTGGAATAAGGAGATGATAGACCCTACATAATGTGCCCGAGTCAGACCACAGTGAGAGTGGAGAGGAGAGTGGAGAGGAATAGCTGTACATCAGAATCCTATGTTCAATTCTGAAGATCACAATTTGAGATGAACCTTGATAAACTGGAAAGGGCCCAAAGGATAACCAGTGTGACAAAGAGTCCTGACCCTGTCTCAAGGCTTGGCTAAAGGAAATGGGGATGTCTAAACTAGGGAAGAGAAAACTCAGGGGAAAATGAGAGTTCTCTTCAAGTATTTGAAGAGCTGTCAGGTAGGAGAGGGATTATGTTTGTTTTATTTGGCCCCCAAGGACAGAATCAGGCCCAGTGGGTAGAAGTTGCAAAGAAACCAGCTTGGGCTGATGTCAGGAAAAACTTCCTCACAATCGGTGCTTGTCCAAAAGGAAATGGGCCCCCTCGGGAGGCAGCAGCTTCCCTCTCGGTGGAGGTCTTCAGTAAGAAACTGAATGACCACTTTTTAGCTATGTTAGAGTGGCAGTTCCTTCCAGGTATCAACTGAACTAGATGGTCAATAGGTTCTATTCAAACAGAAAAAATTCTAAGATTCTGAAAACGATCAACTATGGCACCTTGAACTGGGCACCAGTCCTACCTAGTCATTTGCATTTCTCTTCCAATGCTTAACACATAGGCGAAGACATAACTATACCCAGTATCATTTTCAGCTATTTAAAATAAATTGGCTAAGAGTCCAAACGTCAACTCTGCCATAATCTTCTAACCCATCATATCCTTAGCAAATGGGGTACTTTTAGAAACTAACCCTGGTTGACTCTCATGGGATTTTTGTCCATAAAATCCAAGCCAGCCCTTAAAGCCAGTCGAGGAGACTACCACTGCTGGTGCAGCCAATAATTCAAACAGACTCCCAAGGTATTCCCTAATGAAATCCTTATGTGGCTCAGCCTCAGACTAATTTCAGCCCAGTCTACTGCCAATGGTATGACTTCACCAATGGGCATGAGCCGGCACAGGTCCCCAGAGGGGGAAATGTGTGTGGTTAATCCATCCAGTGAGACAGCTCCACTCCCTCCTAACCATGCCCAGATGCTCGGGTTAAGCTGTCCCTGCTAGCACACTCCCTCGGGTTACAGAAGGCTCTTGTTGAACACATATAAGCATCAGTATCCCCACTCAGACCCACCTGGAAAAGCATCGCCCCAAGCATTCCTTGCCTTGGCCCTGTGACCACAGAGCTCCCTGTTGCTGGATGCCAGTAGGCAACCTTAATCTGAAAGGGCTGCATGTCTGAGGGCCATCTGCTCATTTCCCCAAGCAAGGAGGAAAAGGTGAAATTAGGACCCAATTCTTTCATAGGCCGACTGAAAACACCCCAAAATGTTAGGGGAGACCTGGAGGACTCCTACATGAGGTTAACAAGACAGCTAATCAAACCTTTACAAGTAATTTCCCAGAACCTAGATACCCAGGGGAGAAAAAAGATTACCAATTAATTTTGGTGCTAACTCATTTTCTGACACCATATTTTTAAAAAAAAATGTTTTCTTGATCTTTTTTTTTTCTACATTGCTCTCATTTTCAAATAACCTTCCCCAATAGAGCTCTCCTTTACAGCAAAAAAACATTTCAGCAAAATAAAATGACTCATTGTCCAGGTTCTGTCTGTAGCTGGGGACACCACCTCTCCACCAAGAGGGACACTTCATCAACAATGTTCTTGAGTTAAGATTGACCTTGGCATTCAGCACAGGGTTCTTAGGTGTATTACTGCTGTTTCCTTTCCCATTGCTGGAAATGGACAATGTCCTCTTGGTTTCGCTTATTCATAAGTCTTACCAAGTCTCTCTGTGAAATCTTCACATTTCTTAGGGTGCAAAAATGAGAAATGATTATTAAATAACAAATTTTTGGGTAGATCCCCAAAATTTACCCCACCTAGACTGTCTTATGTAGATGGAGCTGTTGCCTCACCCAACTAGAAAAATCATTAAAAGAACTTAGTCTAAGGTGAATTTCAGTCCATTGTGTTCCACTCAGACAGACAGGTTTGGACAAGGGGGTAAATTTTTTGTCTAGATTGCCCCAGGCTGGGAGTGTCACAGTCACCCAGCCCTTCCTTAGAACAGGTCCCCCTGTCATTATAATATTCATTCTCTCTCATTACTTGTTAAGCAATCTGAGTCAATTGCCACCCTCAGGATTGCCCATTTTTCTAAGAGCATGTAAGCATCAGGTACGTTCCATGAGGGATCTTTGGCATTCAAGAATGCCAAATGACCCTTTTGTTAATTATTGCTAGCATGATTAATAAAATGATCAATTACCCAGAAATTATCTCTTGAGCTTTTCATACATCACACATAAACCTCAATTCGTTAGCCTTCTGCCAGGTGATGGGCACCCACTTTGTTTCCAATGCTTTACTGCTACAAAATTACTCATTTTGAATATTTCCCAGGTGTTCATGGGAGCTTTCTCTCTGTCTCTGGCCTCTTGGGAGCAGATTTCAGCTTATCTTAAAAATTCAGTCTAGCCTCAGTCTGTACAGACTTACTTAGGCCCCTGACTAACAAAATTAGGTGATAATTTAATTTATCCTAATAGATGATTTGCATATGTTTATGTTACAGATCCTTTGTAGGAACGAAAATAAAATGTCAAGGAAACCACACTTCAAAGGGAAGGCAAATGCTTTTTAATAAACGTCTTACTCACAGATAGCAAATGTTTACCAGGAAGTTAGCAAAAGGAACAACAGATTTTTTGTATGTTTTTAAGATATTTTCCACTCTACACTAAATTGTACAGTCACATGATATCAAAACTAGAAGGAATTCTAGAATTCATGTAGTTCAACCCCTTCATGTTACAGAGAAGGCGAAGAAGGCACAGCTGAGGTCACCTTGCCCTTCCCCAGCTCAAAAAGCTCTAATAGCTCCCTTTGGCCTTGAGGATCAAATATCAGCTCTTCTGGTTAAGCTTTTAGGATCCTTCACAATTTGTCTTCAGCATTCCTCCTTCCTTACTTTATATTCCATTCTGTCCACCCTCCAGGACACTGCCTCTCCCATCTCACAGCCTTGCAGGCTGATCCCCAAGCCTAGAAGACTCTCCTCTGTACCTCAGGCTCTGAAAATCCCCACCTTCCTTCATATGTGAGAGCCCCTTAACTCAAGGGCCATTTCCTACCCAAGACCTATCCTTGTCACCATAGGTACCACTGCTCACCTCCTCTTCTCTCCCCTCCTTCTGTATATATACATATATATACACACATGTGTATGCATGCTTTGTGTGTATAGATACTGTATGTGTGTGCCATGTATAAATTCTACATATGTACACACTGTATATATTCTATATATACATATATGTATATTAATAAAAATATCCACATATTCTATATACATATATATACACACATATGTATGTATGCTTTGTGTATAGATACTGTATTGTGTACTATGTATAAATTCTACATATATACACACTGTATATATTCTATATATATGTATATGCATATTAATAAAAATATCCACATATTCTGTATATATTCACACACATACTATGCATGTGTACTATATATACATTCTATACATGTCACACATATACTGACTATATCACACACATACACTGTTACATGTAATATATGTGTATTTCAATAAAAATATATATTCTGTATATATACACACATACTATATGTATACTATATATACTACTATGTATACTGTATATTCTCTATCTATATACAAACTATATATTGGTGTGTGTGTATATATATATATTCTCTCTCTACACACACACACAGAGCATCTTATATTTCCTCATCTTGGTTCATGTTGCTTCCCTTCAATATGATACAAAGTCCTTAAGGGCAGAGACAGTGATGCTTCCATTTTTGTACCCTCTATACCCAGAGCCTGATACATGATGGGTGCTTAATAACTGAAACTACCAGCAGAGTTGGTACCATCTCTGGAAGAATACTAGGTGTGGAGTGTACATGGTTGTATGTTCAGTCAATCTAATAGCATTTATGGTGCACCTGTTACATGTTAGGCATGTGCTAAGCTCTGGGAATACAAAGAAGGGCCCAAAACCAGTCCTTTGCCTGGGAAGCCTTAGCCTGTGCCATGGAAATTCTCCACCCCAGTCTGTTGTCAATCCCCATCCCTGACCCACCTCTAGGAAAAGTAGAAGTCCCAGGATATCACTGAGGATTTCTCATTGGGTGAGATTTTTCTTTGTCTTTCATTTTCAAAGAGGACCGTGACATCAGGGAGGTGATGCCATGACATATAAGTGAATTAGATTTAAGTGAGGGAGGCTGTGCAAAGTCACCAGCCTCACTCTCTCCTCTGGAGTCAGCCGGTTCCAGTGAACAGATATAGATCAGGATGACCGGGAGTGCCCCAAGCTTAGACAGGATTAGGCAATGGATGATGGATTTGAGTCAGAAGTCACGGAAGCACCATCTACAATATCCCCAATGATGGTCACCCAACCTCTCTTTGAAGACCTCCAATGATGGGGAACTAACCATGTCACAAGGAAATCCATCCTACTTTCAAACACTTCTAATTTTTGGAAAATCTGGTTTCTTAGCTTTTATTCATTATGTGGGGCCAAAGTATCTTTCACCACTATTTCTTCCCATTACTCCTGGCTCTATTCCATGGGACCAAACATAACAAATCTAATCTTTTCTCTTTGTATCAGCCCTTCAGATATTTAAATACAACAACCTTGTCCTTCTCCCTCAGTTTTTTCATAGACTTATTTTCCAACTGGTCTTCCTTCCTCACATCTCTCCCTACTTCAATATGTCCTTCACATAGCTAATATAGTGAGATGCTTGAAATGTAGGTCTAAGCATGCAATTAAACCTCAGTAAGTTCCTACTCCCTCCAAGATCAAATATAAAATCCTCTAGCACTGAAAGATCTTTTCAACCTGGTCCCTTCCTACCTTTCCAGCCTTTCTACATTTCCGTTCCCTCAACGTCCATGATGCAGTGATAATAGGAGACTACTTGCTATTCTCACACACAATTTCCCAATTCTGAGCATCCTACCCAGCGGTCCCCTGTACCTGGACTTCTCCCTCTCCTCACTGGCATCCTTCCAGACTCCTTGTAAATCCCATCTTCTTCATGGGGGCCTCCCACTACTAGGCTCTTCCCTCTTCAGTGACCTTTTACTTGCACTGCATTATCTTACATTATACAGTCACTTGCATGTAGTCTGCCCCATTAGAAAATGGGGAATGAAGTTTTTATCCTTCTTTGTATCCCAGGGCTTAGCACAGTGCCCAGCACATAAAAGCTTGTTGAGTGACTAAGTACATATTATGTTCCTATCTCCAATCAATCCTCACTTGACGAGAATTCCAATACCCCTCACCCTCCTGGTCACCTTCTCTGAAGTCTGACAAAAGCATCCTTTTTCAAACAGCAGCTCCCACACTACTCTCCAGATGTGGTCTGACTAGGGCAAAATACTGCAAGACTCTAACTTTTTACCTTTTGGCCATTGTGTTTCTATTAAGGAATAAATGATTATTGACTGGGATGGAATAAAAGTGCACGAATTGCTGCATCTTCCCAAAAAAAGAATTTTTGTCAGTCTCATCACTCTGTTGATCATCACAGGAAGGTCAAATCACGTATAGGATACTGTGGGGAGTCGGATTATCACCTCAAACCAAAAGGAACAGCACAATCAACCGATCTATGGGCTTGCCACATTGCAAGAAGGCTTTCCATCCTACCCCCATTTCAGTCCCAATTCCTAACACCACAAGGCCTCAACTGCTCATCCTCTGAGAAATGTTAATGTCACAGAAATAATGGATTACAGAGTCTACATCCAAAAGTCACAGGACCAAGAATCACTCTGCCATTTAACAGATGAGAAACACAAAGTCAACCAACTCAAATGAACTTAGGCTGGTTACTAGTAGACTTAGGTCTAGAACCTCGGTCTCCTCACTCCAGTCATACCCTTCCATTAACCCTCAACAGGGATGTGTTGGAGTTATCTGGAGCTCGGGAGAGCTAATTGTTAAATTTCCAGTGTGATCATTTATAAGGTAGAAATCAGCAAATGCTATAAATCAGGGCTTGATTTTGTTTTGTTGATTATCTACTCTAAACTTAGGAAAGTGATGAAGAAAATGTGAATAATGTTGATTAAACTTAAAAGTATGTTATGAGGTTTTTTTTTCCAGAAGGTTGGTTGTTAAACATTTCCCAGCACATTTCTGTCTCACTACCTCTCATATCTCATCATCCTTTCTCTCTTTTTCCACTATTTCCCAGCAGTTGGGAAGGACAACACCATGAGTCAATAAAATAAGGAGCTTTGTTGCTGGAAGTGTAGAAATAGAATGCCAAACCTGTGCAGGCCAGATGTGTAAGGAAGCTTTGCAACTGGCCTAGGAAATTGTCTAGGCCAAGGGCTCCAACTGTCTGGGGGGTCCCTATGGGACCAGGACTTACCATCCATGTCCAGGCGTTGCATAATGATGGCCAGCTCTACTTCACTGGGCATGTAGCCCAGCGAGCGCATGGCCATGCCCAGCTCCTGCTTGGAGATGAAGCCATTCCCATCTCGGTCCAGAACCCGAAAGGCCTCACGGATTTCTGTAAGGGGGAAATGCAAAGAAGGTCAAAAGGTTTTGAGGAATAGAGTGTAAGGACTCCTCGTCTGCTGTCTGACTTCTGTTCTAATACAATCAAGATGCCTCTCAGAATGAACAAGGTACAGAGTCAGGAGCAGTGGATGCCTGGGTTCTAGTCCCCTGCTCCATATTTTATTTGCTACACGACCCCAAATGGGCTACCTCTCTCTGTCCTTTGGTTGGCTGCTATTATTGCTTCATCTGTGGAGGTGAGGACTTTGATTGGATTGTGTATGGGATTCCTTTGCATTCTAACATCATGGTTTCCATATTCTGAGGTTCCTCCTAGTCCTAATACTCTTTGTTCTAAGGTCCCTCCCAGCTCTGAGATCCTATGTTCTAAGGAACCCCCAGCCCGATATTCTCTGTTCTAAGGTCCCTCCCAGCTCTGACATTCTTTGTTCTAAGGGCCCTCCTAGCTCTGACCTCCTATGTCCAAAGGTTCCTTTCAGCTCTGACATTCTCTATTAAAAGGCTCCTTCTAGGTCTGACATCCCCTGCCTGAAAGTCCCTCC